>NC_135214.1:6454542-6547042 GCF_052324685.1 Brachyhypopomus gauderio
AATTGTTTGAGAAGGGTTTCAGTTTATAGGGTCATATAAACATTCTGTTTATATGGATGGGTGTGTGTGTGTGTGTATGTGTGTGTGTGTGTGTGTGTAAAATGCATAAGCCCATGGAGCATTTAAACATTTGATAAATGTGTTCTCATCTCAAGATGTTATATTTATATGGGGCACGGTTGTGGTTTATTGTCCAGTTGTGTTGAACACGTTTGGAGATGACACACGGGGGATTTGTCTCTGCTTTGTACAGTGCACAGAATGCAGCTAAATGGACAAGACATGAACTGTTATTGTGTCTGGAGCTTCTGGTGCCAGATGTTCTGTACATCTGCCAGATGGTAGATTCCCCACACCCCCGTGGGCTATTACCTGGGAAACGGGCCTCTAATGGGCCCTGCTTTTTCCTGACAGGTTCTTTAGTGACATGACTGAATGACATGACTGGTTTTATTACCATATTTTATATGGGGAAGTGTAGAAATCAAACCTTTGGTGGCAGTTGGTGCCAAGAGTAAAGGTGCAGGATATGCTTTTCACCAAGCTCAATGTATTTCACTTGGCTCAAATTAATGTGAAGATGGGAGCTGTTCTGATTATTGGTTTTTCAATGAGGCATCACACCTCTTCCTAGATCCTTATGGCTATGTGAAGAGCAAGAGAGGTGATTGGGTGTGTGTGGGGGGGGGAGAGGTGATTGGGTGTGTGTTGGGGGGGGAGAGAGGTGATTGAGTGTGTGTGTGTGGGGGAGAGAGGTGATTGGGTGTGTGTGGGGGGGGGAGAGAGGTGATTGGGTGTGTGTGTTGGGGGGGGGGAGGTGATTGGGTGTGTGTGTGGGGGGGAGAGAGGTGATTGGGTGTGTGTGTGGGGGGGGGAGAGGTGATTGGGGGTGTGTGTGGGGGGGAGAGAGGTGATTGGGTGTGTGTTGGGGGTGGGGTAATTGGGTGTGTGTGTGGGGGGGGAGAGAGGTGATTGGGTGTGTGTGTGGGGGGGAGAGAGGTGATTGGGTGTGTGTGTGGGGGAAAGAAGTGATTGGCTGCCTGCTAGACTTTTCCAAACCTGCAGTAGGATGTGTTCAGGTGATTGTGGTCTGGTTTGGGGCTGTTTTTGTGTTGAGGTTTTTGAAGCCTCTTCACACTGTTGGGGCATTAGTGAATGTTCTCTTCAGTCTTCCACAGCACTTCCTTTGACCTAATCTCATTTCCTTTTTCAGTGTGTTTCTCTGGCTCTGTCATACTGGCCAGTCTACTGTCAGCTGCCACTTTAACTTGATGCAGTTTATCTACTGTACAAATGTACTTTGAAAATATATAATTTAAGCTTTCTCTTGAGGGTTAAATTGATTTTCAAAGCTTAGTCACTTTTTAGGTACTGACAGACACTCGTACAGAAGTATGTAAGTATAAAATATATTGCCTCAGAAAACAAATCCCAGCATTTCAGAATAAATGATGTAGGATTAAGACCAAGTTAGGAACGGGGGTTTCTCTCCATCATCAAACTGAACCTTTTTGCTTTTCGGCTCACACGACCCTAGAGTAAAGAGCGCCCTCTACCGAGTTGAAATGAGTAGTAACTATAATAAGTAGTTATTTTGAGTTTGAGGATTTTTGTCCACCGACGTTTGCCATACTTCGCTAGACGTGCAGGATCACACACACTAAGCTAGCTGGTAAACCACGTTAGAGAGGGAGTAGGTGTATTCTCCTTACATTCCGGTAAGATCTTTTCAAATTCCTACCTAAAATATAAACGGCTGTGTTGAACGTGTCCGTTTACACCCCACCTACGGCCTCCGCACAGATCACATCCAGGCGGCCTCCGGCGACACAGGCTCTCCCCTCGCCTCACCCACGTGTGACCCGGTGTTCCGGTTCGTTTCCCTTCACAAGCCGCGACCATGAGCGATACCGACGGCGACGACCCCCCTCAGCTGTCGGCCGCCACTCTGGCTGCGCTGCAGGAATTTTACGCCGAGAGTTTGAACGAAGTGGATCGGTCGTCGTCTGACAAGTACGCGGTCGGTGCCCTGAAGGAGGACTGGGTACGGATCCGTCCAACACCGCCGTACCGACACCCACATTATACCATGTTGATTAAGATGAGCGGTCAGTGCAGGTGCGATGTAGCTACACATGCGTGTCTAGTATTGACATGTTAGTACGAGTGTAGCACACCGTGCAGTTTATTATTTGAATTGCGTCTTATGGGCTATAGTGCATCTGTACATCCATAAAGTGGGAGGTTTCTGGAGAGGTGGGTGTTTGTGTGGCGTTTTGAATCTTCAGTGATAATATTGTACAACCCCTGGTAGAAAGTTTGGAAGCACCGGTCTGGGATGAGCACATTTTATTCTGTAGAACAAACTCAAAAACATGATACAATACTAAGGTAATTCCAAAGTGCAACTTGTTGGTTTTCAGAAACGCTAAATGAAATAAACATTGTGGAAACTAAGTAAATGTTTTTTATTGAGCAAACACAGGGGAAAAAATGGAATCATGAAACAGATAAACAAAAGAACATTCAAAATACACACTAGTATTTAGTTGCACCACCTTTGGCTTTTATAACGGCTTGCTGTCTGAGGCATGGACTTGATGAGTGACACAGTATTCATCAATTTGGTAACAACTCTCTTTAATAACTCTTGCCAGATCAGCTTTGCAGGTCAGAGCCTTCTTGTGGACCATTTTTTCCAAGTTCCACCACAGGTTTTCAATTGGGTTGAGATCTGGACTATTTGCAGTCCATGACATCGACTGAATGCGTCTTTCTCCAAAGAATGCCTTCACTGTTTTTTTTGGCATGATGCATTGTCATCTTGGACAATTTAATCATCTCCAAACATCTGTTCAATTCAGGGATGAGAAAACTGTCCAAAATGTCAATGTAAACTTGTGCATTGATAGAAGAATTAACCACAGTCATCTCCCCAGTGCCTTTGACATGCAGCCCCATATCAAGGACTGTGGAAATTTGGTTGTTTTCTTCAGGCAGTCCCCTTTATGAATCTCACTGGAACAGCACCAAACAAAAGTTCCAGCATCATCACCTTGTCCAATGCAGATTCTTGACTCATCACTGAAGATAACTTTCATCCACAGTCCATGATTGTCTCTCCATAGCCCACTGCAGTCTTGTTCTTTTCTGTTTAGGTGTCAATGATGGCTTTCTTTTAGTTTTCCTGTATTGAAACCCCATCTCCTTTAGGTGATTTCTTATGGTTCATTCACATTCATTGGCTTCAGCTTCCTCCCATTTATGCTTCATCTGTTTAGTTGTACTTTTTCGGTTTTCAAGACAAATGGCCTTAAGTTCTTTGTCTTGTCTTTCTTGTGTCGCTTGGCTTTAACAACCATTCCATGCTGTTTGTGTTTGGTCCATATCTTGGACACAGCTGACTGTGAACAGCCCACATCTTTAGCAACCATGCGTGAAGCGTTACCTTCTTCAAGAAGTTTCACAATCCTCTCTTCTGTTTCAAGAGACATTTCTCTTGTTGGAGCCATGGTTCTTCCACTCCACTTTGTCCAGCAGCCCTCCAAGGTGTCATGACTGCAGGTGTTTTTAACTTCAGACTAACAAGCAGATCTAATCTGAGGCAGATGTCCATTTAGGGAAAGGAAATTGACTGGGTGTGTCCTTATTTTCTACCTCCAATTTGAGTGATTCCATATATTTTTCCTCAGAATTGCGTGATTCCATATTTTTTTTTCCCTGTGCTTGCTCAATAAAAGTAATGTTTACTTAGTTTCCACAATGTTTTTTTTTTTCTTTTAGTGTTTCTGAAAGCCAACAAGTTGCACTTTGGAATGACCTTATTACTGTATCATGTTTTTGATCTGAGTTTGTTCTACATAATAAAATGTCTGAATGAGTGCTCATCCTAGACTGGTGATTCCACACTTTTTGCCAGGGGTTGTATTAGTATGTCATGCTAATATGCCTTAACAAAAGCAGCTGCCCTTATACCCAGAGTATGAGCCAGTTTTGGTACAGCGACGAGACGGCCGGGCGCTTAGCTGCTGAAGCCATAGAGCATGCAGGAACACAGGGGAGGTGGGTTACTTCTCAGGAGATTTTCCTACTCTTGAGCCCAGCTTGTCAAAAAAAAATACCATCCTCTGCCTGGAGTCGAGTTGAATGTGTGCAGTCTTGTCCCCTTGAACATCACTGCGTTGTTTGTTCTGGCCTGCAGAATAGCCTGCATCAGCGCACCGAGTGTCTACCAGAAACTCAAAAATCTGCAGTCAGAGAGAGGAGACGACGCACCGTCGGCCGTGCTGTTCGAGTTCGACCGCCGGTTCTCAGCCTACGGCGATGAGTTCGTCTTCTACGACTACAGCAACCCGCTGTGTCTGCCCGAAGAGGTTGTTCCGCAGAGTTTTGACTTCGTGGTTGCTGATCCCCCGTACCTATCGGAGGAGTGCCTTAGTAAGGTTGCGCTCACGGTGAAGTACTTAACCAAGAGCAAGATCCTGCTTTGTACTGGTGAGTGGAAGCAAATGTGGCTACACAAAATGTCTCTCCTATTTCACCAATGCCTTTCCTTGATGTGATGCACTGGAAAAGTAGATTTTGTTTTTGTTCTAATAATTAATTTACAGTGACGTCTTGAACAGAAAAGTTTGCTATGACTTGAATTGTGCACCCAAAACAATAGTTTGTCAAAAACAGTAGCAAGCCAGTTTATGAAAAAGGGCAAACATATAAATAATTTGCATAAAGTCAGAAGATCCCTGAACAATTTTTGCCTTGTGCTTTATCGTTCTGGTTTCAGGGGCCATCATGGAGGATCTTGCAGGGAAACTCATGGGGTTGAAATTGTGCACCTACCTACCAAAACACAGTCACAATCTCGCCAATGAATTCCGCTGCTACGTGAACTATGAGTCACGTCTTCTCTCATAAGTCAAGTGTGGAGTGGATTTTGAAGCCAAGTTACATGATCAGAGTCTGGATGGCAGGACTGATGGACGTTCAAACATCAAGTGGTTACTTTGTTAAAGATAACCATAAAAACAAAAACGCCACGGTCTAAACTCAATGCTAAACCAGGCTTTTTTATTGTAATTAACACTTGTAAATATTAAAAAGGTCGGCATATTTTCTCTTGTAAACATACTGTATGGAAGCAAATAAACTTCTAATTGTGATGCACAGTACAGCAGTTATGGTTAAACACGGATATGTAAATAGTTCCACAGCAGCTTAATAGTTTATGATTGCATCATCGAGATATGCCAGTCCTCATCGGGCATGTGACAAAATACTATATACGTCTTCAGCACAGTACCAGCAATGCTCAAACATCACGACTTCAGAATAAGTGACTCTCCTAAGACAAAAGCTTTTCTTTTACATGTTGCACGGTTTACCCTAGAAGCACCAGTCTTCTAATGCCCCACTAGAGGATGCTTTTTCAGCTTTTTTCCTGTGGTGAATTGGGGCGTGGCTCTGGGCGAGCTCCGGTTCCTGCCGGGCGCTTTGATGTCTTGCAGTGCAGGCACGCACGTGCAGCCCACCGCCACGGACACGTAGCTCTCGGTGTAGGAACGACGCCCCCCGGCGCACGAGCCCGTACGGCGCAGTACAGCGGTGGGGACGTAGACCGGGACACTCCGGTACTTGTGGCTCTCCTCCCCGTTCGGACCGGTCAAGCAGCCTTTACACAAGCAGTACGCTTCTGGGATGAACCGAGGATACCTCGCTGGGTCGTGGGAGATTCTGGGTTCAGCGTTAGAAATAAACCACATGCGTAGTTTATATTTCTATATATTTCTATTCTGACGTTGGATATTTAGACATTGTAATAAATACGGATTGTTAAGTCGTATTTCACTCACTGTACCTGTAACCCCACGGAGAAAGACTGAACACATTCACTGGAGTCCGCGACCTCCTGTCCGCGACCAGGCGACCCGCGGACGGGCAGCTCAGGTTGAGTCTCCCCGGTACCAGCGTGTGGTGGAAGGCGCTCAGCACACCCACCGACAGCCGTCCGAACATCTGCTCCAGGATCTCCTCCGGTAGGTCCAGGCACGAGCGGTTCCGCGATGTCCTCCTGCTCGCCTTCATTCCCTTCGCATCCGAGCCGGTACCGGCCCAGCTCACGAGTAGTAGTAGAAACGGGAGGAGAAACACACGACCGAGCATTTCTGCGCTGAAGAGAGACGAATATCCCAGGAACAAAACGGGGAGTCCTACAACGATTATGACAAATATAGTTTTGCGTGTTTGAAAGTTTTATTCTGAATGTGGCTCGGACGTTTTTGGGAGTGGACTGAGCGATTTTCCCCTCCTTCAACGTTGCGTAAAGGTTTTACTTCGCTGCTCTCCGTGCGTCCTTAATTCTCATATATAACTATGAACTTAAATAGTACATGTATTCATTTAAAAACGTTAGTGTACTTCAGTTACTGAGTATGCTGTATGGAGTCCTTCTCAAACAGCTCATAGCCCGGTTCTCTCGGCGCTGTTGTGTCGGGTGCGTGTGGTATACACCAGCCCAGATGGGTTCGTGTGTACTCGCTCCATCGGTCCAACTTTAACATCACGAACCACAACCGCCACGTTTATGATAGGAGCGATACAATTGAACAAAAAGCAATAAACAACATATAGAAGGCACAATAAATCTACTTGACAATTTAATAAATACAACCGCGTATGTTTTATTTCTCAGTGAGACAATAAATTAACAAGGTGATGGCAGATACATTGTCCATATGAAATGAGATAAATGTGAATACCAGAGACACACTGTAGAGTATTTGTGTCAGTCAGTTGTTTTTTACAGGGAACTATGAATGAGCTGACAGGAATTTTCTGTGGTATTTTATATTTCTGTGGTCTTTATATTACACTTGCATATTTACTGTGGAAAAGGTGTTTAAGGAATGTAGCAATTACAAAAGATCAATAATCACTCTGGAAGTAAGTCATCCCCTAACTCTTCATCCGCAAACTCGTCTTCCTCTGGGCGTTTCTTTGCAGCCGTCTTTGGTCTGTCCATCTGAGGCCCCAAAGGATCAACATAAGAAGCATCTGAAAAAACAAGATTACTTTTAATCTGTACCATGTTGGAGAACCACAGTGCTTTGGAGTCATTACACCTAGACTGCATTTGAAGAGCTTGCAGACACATGTTAACAGAATTACACGATTTGAAGAATGTGACGATGTAACCAGGAATTTGTCAGGGATGAGCTGAAATCAGCACAGTGACAGGATGGCAGGATATATTGCCTCACAGAGCAAATAAAATTGTGTGCTTCTGGAGAACTCGCCTAAAAGAGGATTTACTTCCAGCTGGGGCACCGAAGGGAAACACCGACGTGCTAGTAGCACGGTCATGGGTTTTGCTGCCAGGGATACACACACTGCCATACTGAGATAGATATATACATATATCTCAGTCGTAAGTGAAAGGAATCCCACACCGTGGAGACATGTTCTTTTGCTCATCTTCACGGTTGCGGCTGCTCACCTATGTCCCTCATGCCGCTGGTGTCGTAAGGCTCGTTGGACCCTGGGAGGGTCTTCAGCCTGGCACTCACCCGCTCTCCCTTGGCACTGGCACTGTGGCTGCTGTGCCCGCTATCTGAGACACACAAACACACACACACACACACACACACACACACACACACACACACACACACAGGTGATGCCTGCATGCTCTTCTCCAACATGAACATAGTAAATGTAAACATAGAACTGCTAGTGCAGGAGCTTCAGTATGATATTGTCTCTGCAGCTCACCTGCTGCTAACAAGAAGTGAGTCATGGTCTGGTGGTTAGGGAACTGGTCTTGTGACCGGAGGGTCGTGGGTTCGAGTCCCAGACCTGAGGCCATGACTGAGGTGCCCCTGAGCAAGGCCCTTAACCCTCAAATGCTGACTTGTATAAAAAGGAGATAAAAATGTATGTCGCTCTGGATAAGGGTGTCTGCCAAATGCTGTAAATGTAAGTGATGAACCAATAAGAATAAAATGCACATGGACACTTAAAGAAAAGAGCAGACGTGCTTCAGCTGCTACTTTCACACTTGGGCACAAATCAGAGCTCATATAGTTATATGACAGAAAGGTCCCACATGGGGACCTGAGACAAACACAGTCAACTACACCCGGACTGTTTGTTTCATGATGCACCATGGTAAGGGCTGCCACGAGCTATATTTCACATCTTGGCTTCACTAATATAATGATACAAGCAGAACACTTTGGGACATACGAGACCAAGATCAGCTTTGGTAACTATGGAAACCTCAGAAGGACCTTTAAATCAACAATATCCTGGACAGTAGTTAAGGAAAAAACGGTTGTTCCCCCCGTGCACCTGACATTCCTTAAATACCCTGACAGTTTCTCCAAGCACATAAAGAAGAAGAGTAGTACCTCCTGACAGGAATTCAGGAACTTGCCCTCAACATTCACATTTTAACATTATTATGAATGTTAAACATGAATGTACATTTCGAAGCCCAATAACAGGGGTGGAAAGTAATTAATTACATTTACTCACATTACTGTAATTGAGTACTTTTTATGAGTAATTTGTAATTTCCTGAGTAGTTTTTGAAATATGTAATTTTTACTTTTACTTGAGTACATTTTGACCCAAGTAGTTTTACTTCACTACATTTGAATGCCCTCACATTACTGAGTAAAAAAATATGGATGGTGAAAAATTAAATGCGGGCAGAAATTTATTTAAATTTATTTATTTAATTTAAACTTCTGAGTCCCAGAACTTAAGGCCAATTGCATGGCCTTGCCTTGCGCGAGCCCTTTCCATTGTCTCATAATCTGGTCATAATCTGGTGCACTTTTTTTCCAAAAGGATGAGATTGTTCTATCTTTAAATCTTCTATCTATCAGGATCTGTGGGATCCTGTGGATATTTTATTGTGAAAAGTGGAATCCTGTGGGCTCTGTGTTTTGAATAGTTGGATCCTGTGAGCGTTTTAAATAGTGGAATCCTGTGCGCATTTTGTTTTATTTTGAGATGTGGGATCCTGTGGTCATTTTATATTTTATTTTGAGTTGTGGCAACCTGTGGGCATTTTATTGTGAATAGTAGGATCTGGTGGGCACTTTATTTTGAATAGTTGGATCCTGTGAGCACTTACTTTTAAATTGTGGGATCCTATGAGCATTTTTTAATTTTTGATGTGGGATCCTGTGTGCATTTTATTGTGAGTAGTGGAATCCTGTTGCATTTTAGTGTGATTTGTGGCATCTTGTGGGCACTTAATTTTGTGTGCATTTTGTTTTTTGAATAATTTGTAATTTAAATTTCTTTATTCTTATCATAGTGTTGTCCGTTGGACAATAGGACTGAAAATTGTTTGCACTTTATGGTCCAGGTTGTGACTGTCCTTGTGCTGTGAGGAAGTATGTTCCTGAGCCCAGCTGATCTTTTTGCAAGTGTGGATGTGCACTTAAATACACTTTGAAATCGATTAAAACAACTTGTGCTGAATTTAGTTCATGATTCATCCATGCATTAAATAACTGAAAGTAACTAAGTAACTTTTACTCAAATTACATTTTAAATGAAGTAATTTTGTACTTTTACTCGAGTACATTTTGAGATGGGTATTTTTACTTTTACTCTGAGTAGATTTTAGGCAAAGTAATGATACTTTTACTCAATTACAAATTTTCAGTACTCTTTCCACCTCTGCCCAATAATAACCAATCAATAATGTTTTGTTGTGCATACAGGCTCAGGAAAAAGACAGAATGGATTGATTAAAATGAACCCTGGTACGATTGGGCTGATGGTACAGTTCATTAGAGTATTAAGTATTAGTTACATGTAAAATATATAGTATTAATTAGAGTATTAATGCTGCCTTCCAAACCATGGAACACACCAAACAATCAGACCCAACACCCTGAGCAGGTCGGTCTCAGTCCACTTCTAAAGAATCTCCGGTGCAGTTCATTTCACCTTTGAATGCAATATGAACCAAACGGACCAAACACTGGACATGATGAGGACAATATGGACCAAACGGACTAAACACAGCTCATTTCAGCTTGTAAAAATACTATCACACACACTCTATGCAAACCCTACATACACTAATCCCGCAAGAACATTTAGCCCAGCATAGAGTATACAACAGTATACGTCATACCACCACAATAGTATACATCATAACATCACAACAGTATACATCATAAAAGCTGTTCTATCAGGAAGTGATGTATCCATAGGACGTTTGTGGAAATGCTAAGTGAACAAAGATAAAATCAACAATGTATCATCTCTTGCTTTGGCCAGGATCAAGGGAACTGAACTATAAATATAACCGTAACGCATAACACACACGTACATATACACACACAGAGACATATGCCATAAAAAGACACCTCAGTTACAATGTTTGTATTTCACTCTCCCTCCAGCATTTTAGCACTTTGCCAGGCTGGGCAGAGTGAGTTCAGAGGCTCTGGTTGGTTGGTTGTGTGCACTGTAGCATGGTTGACTCCTCCTCCTCCTCCTGGGTGGCCCTGTGCATGCCTCAGGATCACTGTACTGCAGGGCTGTGGTTTGTGTAAGAGTGAGAGACTACAGCTCAGAGTGAGACTGTAGCTCAGAGTGAGACCAGGCAGCTCAGAGTGAGACTGTAGCTCAGAGTGAGACTAGCTCAGAGTGAGACTGTAGCTCAGAGTGAGACCAGGCAGCTCAGAGTGAGACTGTAGCTCAGAGTGAGACCAGGCAGCTCAGAGTGAAACAGTGCTCAGAGTGAGACCAGGTAGCTCAGAATAAGATTGTAGCTCAGAGTGAGACCAGGCAGCTCAGAGTGAGACTGTAGCTCAGAGTGAGACCAAGCAGCTCAGAGTGAGACTGTAGCTCACAGTGAGACCAGGCAGCTCAGAGTGAGACTGTAGCTCAGAGTGAGAGACTAGCTCAGAGTGAGACCCGGCAGCTCAGAGTGAGACCAGGCAGCTCAGAGTGAGACCAGGCAGCTCAGAGTGAGACTGTAGCTCAGAGTGAGACCAGGCAGCTCAGAGTGAGACTGTAGCTCACAGTGAGACCAGGCAGCTCAGAGTGAGACTGTAGCTCAGAGTGAGACCAGGCAGCTCAGAGTGAGACTGTAGCTCAGAGTGAGATTGTAGCTCAGAGTGAGACTGCAGCTCAGAGTGAGACCAGGCAGAGAATTTCAGGCTGTCACTACAGCGAGCAGAGCTCCTGAAGTCACAACAATCAGTCATCTTTATTCCTCCTGTACGATATGTAAAATCAAAGAAATCACCACACATTTAACAACTAGAAATGTCTTCAAAGCCCAGAAGAACACAGAGACATAAACAAGAGCAAAAGGAAACAAGAGTTTACAGATAAAAGGCAAGAGATCAATGATAAAAGAAACCCATGGTGATGAGATGTGAAGAACAATGTCTCTGTTTTATCATTTGTTGTAGATGGATCACAATCACTTTCATAGTCACACTAGCGGCTGCTTTTTATAGAATCAGTTAATAACTGGAATCAAAAGGCTAATGGCCTATGTTTTCTTTCATTTTATATATCCATTTACAGTATTTGTATGATGTTCCAAAATCTGATATTCATTTTACACAATTTTACATTTCAACATCTCTTTATCCCTTAGAATTAAACAGGCTGTTTCTGTAACTGTGTCTTTAAGATGAAGATAAACAAGCTCTGTTCTAATTGGCTACCATGGACTATGCTTCACTTAAAAAGCACACAAAGCTGAAATGCACCTGAGAATTACAATGAAAGTGGGTGGGGCTAAAGTGATAAATAGGTGGAGATATGTAAATGAGTTTATCATCATAACATCAAAGAAACAGTGATTTGTACATATACTAGCCTACTATAAAGATCTGTCAATAACATGTTTGTAAATGGCAAAAGTATTCAAGTATATATACTTGCGAAGGTATATATATATTTGGAAATAAAAAACATGAATATTGGCATGTGCATTTGAATTCACCACCTTTGCCCTTAAAATGTTTTGCTGCAACCAATTACCTTCAGAAGTCACATGCTTAGTGAAATTAAGTCCACCTGTGTGCAATCTAAGTGTCACATGATTTGTTATTATAGACACACCTTTTCTGAAATTCCACAGAGGCTGCAACACCATTAAGCAAGAGGGACCAAGGAGGAGGGCATGAATCAGGAGGAGGGCATTAATCATGAGGGCATTAATCCGAAGGAGGGCATGAATCAGGAGGAGGGCATTAATCATGAGGGCATTAATCCGAAGGAGGGCATTAACCAGAGAGGCAGCACAGAGACCAAAGTTAAGCCTGAATGAGCTGCAGAGTTCCCCAGCACAGACTAGAGGATCTGTCCATATGACCACAATAAGCCATACAGAAAACTAAAACATTTACAGACAACTCAAAGACTATACACCAAGCATGTCAGTAATGAACTACCAGTGGTTTCTACAAATCATGAACTCAAATGTTTTAGGTTAAATGTATCACTTAAAAGCATCCTCAGTATCAGAAACTGATAATGTCTGAACTAGTCTGATATCCACATTTTATGTGCCATCTCTGTTAAAGAGATAGAACAACTCTTCATTTTCACTCCCCTGTCAATCTGTCAAAGTGGCTACAAACCAACATGTGTTTCCCTTTCAAACAAACTTTCAAAACTAAATCCTGTAAGCGTGGAATACGAGCTGAGTGACTGAGAGCCGATGGACTGTTTTGACAGGATTAAATCACACTTTGGATAAAGAACAAAATGCCCACAGTCATCGTGCAGCCTGTTGGCAGAAGCAGAGCTTAGTTGGAAGACAAATGCAGAAGGTAGAGAATAATTAACTATCTGTGGTGAACCTCAGAGTTCAGTGATAACCAGTTATTATTATTATAACCAGTTCAAATGATAACCAGTTATTATTATAACCAGTTCAAATGATAACCAGTTATTATTATTATAACCAGTTCAAATGATAACCAGTTATTATTATTATAACCAGTTCAAATGATAACCAGTTTTTATTATTATAACCAGTTCAAATGATAACCATTGTATTTAAGTACGTTATTTAAGTACTAGGTTGGGGTGGTGTAGATCAAACAGTAAAGTGAGAGACATGGTAAATGCTGCTCAGAATTAGATAGTGACCCCCTCATGAAGACGGAATAGCTGTGTGGACGGAGGACACTGCTGCAATGTGGTGGTGGAAGACCCCCCGTGTCCAGTGAAGAACCACAGTGCACTCACCACTGCTGCCGCTGCCGTCTCTGCCGTCTCGCCGGACACGCCCACTGCTCTCCCTCCCTGACTTCACCCTCTGTGAGACGAGACGGAGAAGCACGTGAGAAAGAACAGGGCTTACAGCACGTGAGAAAGAACAGGGCTTACAGCACGTGAGAAAGAACAGGGTGTCAGATAAAAGGGGCCTCAAATTACAAAAACATTTCATAAATCTGTCAGACTGAAAACAAAACATACTAATAACTAATTCTTGTTAAATCTATGGGATACTATTTGGAAAAGAGGGTAATAGTAAAAAACAAAAAACAAAAAAACACAACCAATCACAGAATACTCTCACATATGCTTTTAATTGTCCCAGCATAGAGAGACTGAACAGAACAGGGACTTGTACTGGGAATCATTCCTTTCTCTGAGACCAGCTACTGATCCAAGAATCTTTCCCTTAAG
This sequence comes from Brachyhypopomus gauderio, assembly GCF_052324685.1. Classification (NCBI taxonomy): domain Eukaryota; kingdom Metazoa; phylum Chordata; class Actinopteri; order Gymnotiformes; family Hypopomidae; genus Brachyhypopomus; species Brachyhypopomus gauderio. The sequence goes on from NC_135214.1 coordinate 6,468,229, forward strand.
ACGACAGCTGTTTCGTGTTCAAATACATACATGCTGAATTCTTCAGTCTCTCACTCTCCCCTTCCCACACACACACACACACACACACACACACACACACACACACACACACACACACACACACACACGTTATACTGCATTCGTATTGAAGGCAGTGGCACTACACCTGTTCTCTGGTCTCTTTCATTTTTTCCACTTTCTTGAGCTTGGTGGCATAGTCCTGCACCTCCTTTAACCCCATATCTGTGCAGAGTCTCACGAGGAACCGCAGACCTGTTCAAAAGTCAGCAGACCTGTCTTACGTGATGTTATGCCAGTAAATAACTGCTTATAAGATGATTATGATTATAGAAGGAATGGAAAGGAAATCAAAATTGTGTACACTACATTCTACATTATCTGGAAACTTCCGATGAATGTCCTTATAGGTCTCGAGCGCTTTCTGATAATTGCCTGCGTGAAACAATAAATGTTGCAAATTATAATTCAAGGGACACTGGACCAAATTCATAAAACAAATAGCCAGATTTAACGTGACGTTAACCGCAAATAGCGCAGCAGTACCGTTTCCTCATTCTTTGATATGGACCGCCAGCGAGACTTGTGACGCTACTGCATTTTGTCTTTATTTGCATTCGTGACATTAATGGTTCATAACAGAATACCATTCCACAAAAACATCCATTATATTTTCTCTAACAATGTATGGTCACACATGCAAACGCAGCCATCACATAATTTTCAGTTAATATAGTTATAAACTCTTACATGGCTGTCTGTGTTTGTCAGACATATAGGCAATGCTACGCTGGACAAGAGAGAGAGAGAGAGAGAGACAGAGAGAGACACTACTGTCTGGCACTCAACTGGGATGTAGGTGAATTTACTGTAGAGGTAAAATGTGCATTAATTATGGCCACGGTGACTTTATGAAATACCATGTCGCACTTTTGCATTGCTGAGCACGGTTAATGTCAGGTTTCATGAATCTGGCTCAATGTTGGAAATAAATGGTAAACAAATGATAAATTATAGCTTATTTGACATAGAGTAAAATATATCCCACCGCTTCTCCTGTAACAGCTAGCTACCATGAGCTGCCACGTAACTTGAGTTGGCCTGAAATTCACATTGGCATTAATTCAAACACATGTAGTTATAAAAATATATACTCACAACTACTTGCATAATACGTGTGTGTGTGTGTGTGTGTGTATAAGACAGTATTCAACTAGCATGAATAATAACAACTTACTGGATGAGTGTCGCTCTCTCAAAGTACTGGATTGCTTTTTCACAGAACTGTGTGTCAATGTAATACGCTCCCAACCATTCGATGACGTCCATGTTTGATGGGAAGTATCTGAAAGACTAAGATAAAATGTAGCAAATAATAACAAATAAACACCAAACACATTAAATCATCAATGACAAAAGGACACAACTGAGAGCTCCAATTGTTTTTAAAGTGCACAATCTGACGTGTCCCGTATCTAAACTACTCAATAACTGAACACTCCAAGGCAGAAACAATGAGACGGCTGGTTTTGTTTTTGTTTTGGGCATTCGAGAACACATCTGGGGAGGGGAGAGAACACATGTGGTAGCAATCATGAAACTACCGAACCATCTGGGTTCCAAATGTATCCTGGTTCAAACAGCACACGATAATTCATCACAGGTTATAAGTGTTGAATTACATTAAAGACTAATTTCCCATATCAAAATCAGTTCTATATCCAAATTAAAGAAGATCACCATTAACATTTAGCCCAAGACTATAAAATCCAGCCTGTGCAGTTTATGCAACAGGTTTCAATGAATCCAAACGGGACAAATGCATTAGTAGTTCAGTGAAGAGATGGCGGACAGATAGAGGACTGAAGCCTTGCCTCATAATAGTACTGAAAGGCCTGTGACTTGTCTCCTTCGCTGTCGTATAGCTCTCCCAGTTTTGCCAGCACTCGTGGATCAGTAGGGGTGACGCTGATCAACTGCATGAGCCATTCGGTGGCCTGCTGAGGGTCGTCCAGCTGCTCATATCTACGGCCTGCTCAAGGACCACCACACTATCTCTTCACTTTCATACAAACCGCTGCAAAGCAACAAATCTCTGAAATAACCACACAGGAACGTCCCCCATGCACTGTGCTAAACTGATATAAGGGTGTTGGCTGAATGACAGAATTGTGGGTATTTTAACAGAGGATACAGGTTGGCCAGCTGGTGCATGACTTGAGCACTGTTCCTGAGAATGGCGTGGAGCTTGAGGAAGCAGTCGAGGGCTTCGTCCAGGCGTCCCAGCCTCTTCTGGGCTAACCCTACAGGGCCGGGGGCAGGGCGGAGGTCAGCACGGAACACAGCAACAAGCCACACAGAGATGCACAGCAACAGCATGAGTTGTTTGAAGGGATTAACGCCATTTGTGTTTCCATGGGCAGGAACGTCCAGGCATCTGACATCAAAGACTAGAACGTAGCAACATTAAAGGTTTGGAAACTAGAAAACCGGCAGCTCTTCTGATGTCTGACTCTGTGATGTTTGATCCCGTGATGGCTGACCTAAGTTGTAGAGAGCCTCCGTGCAGGAGCTGTCGTTCCGCAGGGCTTCCTTATAAAACTCAGCTGCCTTCTCATAGTCTTGTTTCACAAAAACCGTGTTGCCTTTGTTAACGAGTGCCGCTGGGTTGTAACGGTCCGCATTCATAGCGAGCTCAGCATAGCGGTCAGCTTGGTCATAGTCTTTCTCCTGAAATAATAATAAACAATACACATGAAATGTTTGTGAGTGAAGTACACTACACTCACTGCACTCACCAGGAAGTACACTGCACTCACACGCTCACCAGGAAGTACACTGCACTCACACACTCACTGCACTCACCAGGAAGTACACTGCACTCACACGCTCACCAGGAAGTACACTGCACTCACACACTCACCAGGAAGTACACTGCACTCACACGCTCACCAGGAAGTACACTGCGCTCACACACTCACCAGGAAGTACACTGCGCTCACACACTCACCAGGAAGTACACTGCGCTCACACACTCACCAGGAAGTACACTGCCCTCACACACTCACCAGGAAGTACACTGCGCTCACACACTCACCAGGAAGTACACTGCCCTCACACACTCACCAGGAAGTACACTGCCCTCACACACTCACCAGGAAGTACAGGAAGGAGAGGTTGGTAGCAGCTGCACTTTTCACCCGACTGTCTTTCTTCTCGAAGGCCTTCAACGTCTCCACAGCCTGCAAGAGGGCAACAGCGTGTCAGACATTCAGGGTATTTTGAGACCCTGTTTAGTCTACAGCCCTGTGGTTTTAACTATGCACCACACCAACATATTTCAAGAACCTTGGTTTTCAAAGATCCAGAATTAGCCCTGTATACTCCAGCGACGCACTAGGACATTCAGACTCTTGTTCCTTACTCCATACATTTCACATTAGTTTCAGTGTAATTACTAAATAAATTGTTACTGTGTAATATGACTACACAATAATAACTAAATTACAAGCCTAGAGTTTAACAGGTTATTGGGACAGCTTAAGCGGGCGGCACTTGGATGTCCAACACCTTGACTGCTTCTCCTCATTTTACTCATCACTACATAAAGGACAAAAGCAGAGTGACAGATCCATTGTTCAGCAACAGAGACACAAGCTATGACAGGACACCAGCTACGTCAGGACACCAGCTATGACAGGACACCAGAAATGACAGGACACCGGCTACGTCAGGACACCAGCTATGACAGGACACCAGCTATGACAGGACACCAGAAATGACAGGACACCGGCTATGTCAGGACACCAGCTACGTCAGGACACCAGCTACGTCAGGACACCAGAAATGACAGGACACCGGCTACGTCAGGACACCAGAAATGACAGGACACCAGAAATGACAGGACACATACCTCAGTCTGAACAGGCAAGCGGAGGGACCAGTGGAGAAAGAAAAGTAGCAACATGAGTTTGTGAAACATCCGAGAGACAAAATGGAAGAACGCAAAAACACACAGGCAATGGCAAACACACATATTAATCACACAGGCAATAGCACACACCCACATTAATACAGGCACTGCATCCAGACGTATGAATTACATGGAAAGATCCAAGCCAGAAATACAAAGCGTATTAGGAGCTGCCTCACCTGCTTGAAGTCCTTCTGTCTCAGGTATGTGATAGCTTTGTTGATCTCCAGGTCATTCGCTAGCTCCACATACTGTGAACCTTTAACCATATCTACACACCTACAACAATAACCACAGTACTGCATTCAACGTGTGTGTACTGCATGACAGGCTATGACAGGCTATGTCAGGTGGTGACAGGCTATGACAGGCTATGTCAGATGGTGACAGGCTATGACAGGCTATGTCAGATGGTGACAGGCTATGACAGGCTATGTCAGGTGGTGACAGGCTATGACAGGCTATGTCAGGTGGTGACAGGCTATCACAGGCTACAACAAATGTATTCTGCTACTTTCCATTGCCAATAGTTCAGACGGGTCTCAACGTAACAGTCATAATACCAAATGAATGAAATAGAAGAGAAAATGCACAATATCAATCTGTGTGCAGCAGCACAACTGTCCCAGCCTCTGAATTACAACAAACATATATGTAAAGGCGAATTAAAACACCGTCACTGGCCAAACGTCTCCACAGGCCTTTGGGATAATGTGCAGAGGGAACCTACCAGTCAAATCCCGCTGCGAAAGTGGGCTCAATGGCTGGGGCGATGAGCTTTGCTGAGGTCATGATATACTTCTCAGCCAGAGCCTTTCTACAGTAAACACAGGAATACAATATGTTTCCACAGTAAACACAGGAATACATTATGTTTCAACAGTAAACACAGGAATACATTATGTTTTTACAGTAAACAGAGTAATATATCATGTTCTACTGTAAAAGAGTAATATATTACGGTCACAAATAAATAATAATAGTTCACTGCGTGAAGGCACCTTTCTAGGTTCTGAGTGAAGTGTAAGGGTACTGTGATACCTGTCTCTCTCCATTTGGTGAAGCTTATCATTTTTGATGGCTTCAATCACTAAGTTGGCATGAGGGTCATCCTAAACAAAAAGAAAATGATTTGGACACAGTTAGGCACAAACCCTCCTACTTTGTGAGTTTTGAATGAAACATTAGTATATGGACATTTCAAAAATCATCCAGGTATACATCCTATCAGTCTTTTGGAGCTCACGTTTGGAGAGATATACTTGTCTTCCTCATCAATGCCTAGAGGCACACAAATGAGCTTCTGGAAGGATTTTTTCATCATCTTACGGTCCCCGATGGCATAGTAAGAGAGGATTAGGTTGAAGCCCGTCTTTATGTTGGGACTCTCACTCATAATGTGCTCAAAGGAGGTGATGGCATCAGAGTACTGTCCCATACGAATGAAGGCAACACCAATGTTCTGCATGATCCTAATCCTGTGAAAGAGAACAACGAAAACATACTGCATTCTGGGAAAATGGACTAATGTGTTTACATTACACATATATAATTACTATACATATAATATATTATTATATTGTACACATAATTGACTTATTTATATAAGTGAATTATATAGATGCCACACCAAAAACTGACCTCATCTCTGTGTGCGCACTGGAAATCTGGTCTAAAGCCATCCTGTAAAATTTAATAGCTTGGAGGTAGTTCTTCTGCTTAAAATAGATGTTGGCCATGTTCACTTTTAATCTTCCTATATAAAAGGAACAGATGAAATGAAGTTGATCAGACCTACGGCATGATTAAAACATGGTTCACATCACTTGGCCTTTTGCATTCATTAGAAAATATGGAATTGACAAAAAAGGTCAAACTGGGAACAGAAGAGAGAAAAAAGCTCAATTTAATGATCACTGGCAATTTGGCAGAACTGTTTTGTATTCTGTGGTAGAATGATAATCACCTTAATTGTAATCTTAATACATATAATAAGGTATTGTTTATCACCTAACATTACCACAATGAAATTAAATATTTGTCAATATGGATGTGTGAGTCTTGAAGCTCTGTGGACATAAATGTTTTGTATTGTCTTTCTTTGGCTACACCCATCAACATAAACGGTCTCTCTTGGACCATTCTGCACATCAAGCAGCACTTGATAAACACTACAAGAAGCTGTTGAGTGACCTAATGATTTTTTCACCTGCGTTATTGAACATCTTGTTCTTCACAATGACCTGGTAAGTATTCAGGGCCTCTGTATTCATGTCATTATTGGCATACTGGTTGGCCAGATTAAACAGCACCTGAATGCAAGAAACACAGGAAAAATAAGTTCACCTTTCAGAAATGAAAGAAATACTAACTTAGTAATGGGCATGATTGCAAACATGGGTGTACCGAATAGGTGAGGTCCAGATTGATATGGTCTGCAGTTCCAGTTTGTTCTCTTTGTCTCACCAGAGCCCGTTCTTTCCTTCCAGCTTCTTTGGCTTTTTCTAGAGCCTGGATGAAAGACACGAGAGAAAACGGAAAGAAGAAGCAAAGACAGATGGAGAGAGTGATTCACTTGACTACACTCTACTATCACACGGTGATGAAGTGAGGGTTAGGCCATGCACGTCTTTACAGAATTACAGGACTGACAGCAGCGTGTCACCCACCAGCTGCAGGTCTGCATGCGCATGAGCTAAGCAGCTGTCCTCAATCAGATCGTTCACCTTCTTCTCCAAGATCTTAATCTTCTCTTCAGGACTGAAGCACAAATCAGAACAAATGAAAGACTAATCAACTGGATAGGTTTAAACAGCAGTGAAGGTGTGGTATATCAAAATAACACTCAGGAGGCAGGTCTTTGTGTACTGAACATTAAAAATAACACCCAGGAGGCAGGTCTTTGTGTACTGAACATTAAAAATAACACCCAGGAGGCAGGACTTTTTGTACTGAACATTAAAAATAACACCCAGGAGGCAGGTCTTTGTGTACTGAACATTAAAAATAACACCCATGAGGCAGGTCTTTGCGTACTGAACATTAAAAACAAAACAAAGGAGGCAGGTCCTTGTGTAATGAACAACAGAAACAGGGAACACACGTGTCTTCGCTTTTCGCTTCTAATGGAGGAGCTGGACCTCTTGACTGTCCAAGTGGATCAAAGGTCGAACCTGGGAACGGAAAGCAGATATTCTTTTAAAGGGTTAACTAGCAACTGCACAACAGACACACTTCAGAATGACTCAACACTAAAATCATTTCAGTTACAAGTTTACCTCTGGCGAAAGTGGACGAATAGCCTGCTGCCCGCACTGCAGTCATAGGACGAGCAGCCCCGTCCTTCAGACAAACAAGTCAAAGCATGCTTCATTGGCTCATATAGTGCAGTGTTGTTATCATCATGGTACCATGGTATCAACGAAAAAGCAAAAGTCATCACAATTTACTCATTTAAGGCAGGAGGTCCGTTGGTGCGGCTCTTACCTGCACAGCTCCAGTTGTAGGCCTTCCCGTGGCCGATCCACCGGGCATCCGTGACTAAAAAACAACATGTTAAGAACATCACAGAAAACACTGGGTGATATTTTCACAATGGGCTGAATTCACCCAGAGATCCTGTGAACTGCAGTGACGACATTAAAAAATGATTTTAGTGGAAGTCATTTATGTTTGGTTTTCTTCAGCACTTTTTTGCCTGCTGTCCAGCATTCTCAAAGCATACACACTCCCTCACCTTTAGGAGTTTGTCACCAGTCCTGCCCTGACTGCTCTCTCCCTGAGGTTTTGAGACACCAAACATGCTAAGATGCTGTGCTTTTCTTCTCTCTCTCTATGTGACAGATATACCTGTCATTATTTATTTGTTAAAATGACTTGGGAAAAGGGTATATATACTTGCAATACTTACTCCAAAAGCGGTTCCTGTGGGTCTTCCTCCAGTGGATGTGCCAGGAAACTTAGCAGTCATCTAAGGAAACATTGTGTATCCTCAATGTTTATCCAAAAAGTTTTTGTATTCAACATTTAGTAATAAACCTTTCCTGCCATGCAAATTCTCCTCCATCACACATCAGTTCCACAAATCACCACAACAGCAATCTATTAAAGCTGCCATATCTACTGATATCTACTGATTGTACAGAGAATTGCTCTTCCCCCTAAAATTGACTGAATGCGTTGAAACCTTCAGTCCTAAATATCACGACATAGACTTTTATTCTAATCTAAACCCGATATGTTAAATGCACCTCTGAAATTGGGGGACCTGCAAGGGTATTGTATTGGGATATTGTATTCTGTGTACTGTATTGGGTATCTGTATTCTATGTATTGTCGTGGTTTTTAGTTAATTGTTTTGGTAAATCTTACTGGAGGTCGTCTGCCATGACTAGTCCTGACGGCTTCCTGAAAGCCAACGTCATTGACAAGCTCCTGCGAGAAAACGTAGTGTGATAAATCAAAGTAAGAGATCAGGGTAACTGAGTTTTTAAACAGGGTGTACGCGTTACAGCTACCTCGGAGTCAAACGTTGGATTGTAGTCGTTGTAACCTGAATACAGGTCATCTTCATCTTCTGCAGCGAGATGAATGTTCTCCATCACTGATTTAGTCATAAAAGAACACACAGTCATATCAAAACTGATATCACAAATCAAAATAACCATGACATTCAACTGGATGTGAGCTATAAACTGTAGCGTATTGTATTTAATCTAAGCTTTAGTTAGCTAGGTAAGTTACCCAGTTAGAGAAATAGATTTTGAAACTTGCATAGCTAGTTAGCTAGCACTGCTGCTTTTAGCAGTAAACTCGAGACAGAAAGAAGTGGCAACCTTTTAGCTTGAAAGTAAAATAACATTTATAATAATATTACAACTGTTTTTAACAGGAGTTTTCTGTATTAAGTAGACAGATAGTTATGCTAGCTGAGCTAACGTTACCCACCCAGATAGCGACCATATAATCCCGAAGCTCTGTCGCCAATACGCCACCGTTGCTAGGATACAGAGTACGCGTTTTGCTTTACTTTAACAAGTTTATCTTTATCCTTACTAATTCACTTAACCTTCTGCAAAAAATGCAAAGGACGCTCTTTTAAACACTTGGCCTACAATTTCGGTGGGAAACGTTTCTGCATACGACAGCTCCGAGTGATTGTAAAGCGAGTGATATAATAGGAGTAAAGCGGAGCTCGTTTGGCACGTCCCGGCTCCCGTACGTGTGGGGCGCCCGCTGGTTTTGCGCATGACTGGTCACGGGCTGTTTCTGTAGCTGGCTGCAAAAGTCATTGAAAACAATTTTTTTAGTTTTGTTCTTAGCAACACATAATGGCTACATCTGAAAGGAAAGCAATTACAGTTGTAGGAAGGTGAGCATATTTATGTCATTGTATTAATCTAGATGCCCAGCTAACGTTGATTGTTCAAATATAATCTATCGGTTCGGGCTGCAAAGTTCATGTTCAGTACTTTGGTTGAAATGACCTTTGATATGTGTAGATATGTGTGATATTTCATAATTATTTCATTATTACCAGCACCTAGTCACTTAAAACCTGGGTTTCTTATTCACACCTTTGTCTGTGTTTGTCAGGTTTACCTGTTATTTTAGTTAGTCTTGTGAGATTTTTAGGGACAGGTTACATGTCTTAATTACCTCTGAGCAAACTCATACTGCTTCTTCTCGTTCAGTGGTCTGATCGGGCGCTCCTGGGCCATGTTGTTCCTGAGTGGAGGCTACCAGGTTAGAATATATGACAATCAGCCTGGACAAGCATCACGGGCCATCACGGAGATCAGGTAGGTGGGACACACAGCAATACCGGACACAGTGCTTTAAGTTTTGCCCGTCAGTTGGCAGTTAACAATTAAAAATGTCAGTCAACAGCTTGTTTACAAATGACCATTCATGTAGTAGGGGACAGTTAGTCGTCACGATGGGAGTATTCTCTGTTTAATTGAACCTTTTCTCCCAGTAGAGGGGGTGGCAGGACTTGTTTGTGTCAGTTGTCACGTGATTTATCCAGCAAGGTGCCTTACAGGTTTTACAGTAGCACTGCAGTGTAAGAAGCTGGACAGATGAAATGCAGAGTTAATTAGCATTGTTGTCATATTGGCAGATATTTAATGTAGCAATAATAACTTTTAACTATTTCTTATGACATTATAAATCATGAAGGAACGTGTCTGTATTTGATCAGGAAGCAAGTTGGGGAGCTTCAGGAGGCTCAAATGCTTCGAGGAAAGCTCAGCGCTTCAGAACAGCTGGCTCTTCTCACCAGTCATGATGACCTCTCACAAGCACTAGAGGGCGCATTTTTTGTTCAGGTATAGCGCTCAAAAACAGTTCCTACTGCTTGGGTTCTGAGACTCAGAAAATAAAAATAAAGAACGTACTTTAGTGCTTTAAGATAAATGTACTTTTCAAGATCCTAATTTTTTGAATGTGTGCTTTTACTTTGTCTATGATTCCTCTAATGTACTTCAGTACAAATGTTTCTATACTACCATTGTTGGAACAGTGGATCTAAGGGCATAGTGAAGAGCTGAGGTAAACCAGTACTGATGCTTATGTATGGCAGGACGTGGATATCCTGTAAGGAAGTAAATGGCACTGAGAGATCTGGATCAGTGGAGAGATCTGCCGGTGGAAAATATGTTTGCTTCCTGTATCGCTGTGTGAAGCCAGACACGGAAAGTGTTTGGTTTTATGACAAGATTACAAGATTGTCAAGATTACAAAAATATCCCATTTCAGTATCCATGTGAGATAGACTGCTGATCACAGAACATGATTAAATAGGATTCCATTAGGTTTCATTAGTATAGTGGTTATATAGATCCTTTAAATATATATATAACTTCATTGTTTGTTTATTTATATAATACTTTAATTAGTATAGTATTATTAGTATGCAGAACATAACAGCATAACAGCTCCTTACTGAGGAAAAGCAGTGAATCAAATAAATATGTTTATTAGCACACGTGGTTTGTGTCACACATGGTCTGTGTCACACGTGGTCTGTGTCGTTAAGTGTCTTTTGTGCTCTGTGATGAGCTTTGTCTTCACCTCCTTCCCTGAGGGTGAGGGTTAGGGTTAGGGTTAGGGTTGTGTTCACCTTCCTGGAGTCTTTGGGAGGCATAATGTAAAACAGTAATAAAAAAATGTAAAATTAATGTTGATTTGAGGGGTAAATTACAATGATCCACTGTTTTAATTAAATGGTTCAGTAGCTTACATCGTTAGTGGTGTGTTTTCCCTTTCTGGATTGTGTAGTCTGATAATTAACATTTAACTTTACAAGGATTTACAAGAGGTTTTTTTTAGTTTTGACCTTGTAACAGTACTTAGTAATGGGTTACTGGGAAAACAGTGTGCTATTGAAAGAACTCTGAATGAGGAAGGAATTATTGTCTCTGAGAATGTAGGGATGGAAATTCCACTGTGTCAGTTAACATGTTCACTTGTGTGATTTTGCAGGCTAATATTTAAAAAAATTGAATATATTATCAGAAATAACAAATAATGCTGGAAATCCCCACATTATCTTATAGCCCATGGTTTAATCATTTAATAATGTATGCTTAATTATACTGCTAACAATGTTATTAAAAGTGCATGGCTGTCCAGTGTTCTCCAAATATTAGACAAAATATTATAAAGCCTCACCACAAATTCACGTCTTTATCATTTACTACTTATATTAGTTTTTCTTTTTCTATTCATGTTACTTCATATAGAGATCTGGATGTCTCTCAGTCCTGGCCTGTGGGTTTGTTTGACAGGAGTGTGTGTATGAGGACCTGGAGGCCAAGCAGGCCGTCTTCCAGGCGGTGGAGGCTCATGTAGGGGAGGACGTGGTCCTCAGCAGCTCCACCTCCTGTCTGATGCCCAGCACCATCTTCTCCCTGCTTCAGAACCGCTCTCGTTGTGTCGTATCTCACCCGGTCAGTGCGACTCGTACATCTTTACCAGTCTGGGTCTCGTGTGGCGTAAACCCGACATCATTCCTCATCCCTTCAGATGTTTACCTCGTTTGGGATTAATATCAATCAATCAATCAAAGTTTATTTGTATAGCGCTTTTAACAACTCAAGTTGTCGCAAAGCAGCTTTACAGGGTTTACAAGGTTAACAATACTATGGGTCCAGAACCCTAATGAGCAAGCCAAAGGCGACAGTGGCGAGGAAAAACTCCCTATGATGGTGAGGAATAGGAAGAAACCTCGGGAGAACCAAGACTCAAAAGGGAACCACTCCTCCAATGGGCGGCCCGTTAACACACAAATACACAAGTTAATATCTAAAACATGCACGTAAAATATCTATTCCAATATGTCTTGATGAACTGCTCATCTGTAGGCATCTTGAAAGGAAACTATATGGAAAACAGAAGATTTTAACCAAGTCCAATTGAGGTATGGCCATGGAGGTCAGAGTTTGGACTTTGACTCTATTAATTGCCCCTTAGAATAGAAATGACTCTCCTGACAGAAGCAGGGAGATTTTTCTTTACCTCTGTCCACCGCACTGCCCTTCAGATCTTCTCAAAGTGAACGGTATGCTGGGTAAATGTTTAACCCACAATGCCAAACAGTAGAGCTACTTAAAACAAAGAGACCTTCAAAGCAGAAGAGGTAGGGGGAGACATCTGTAGTGCATGTAAACATCGTAGCAGATGCAACCGTCGCTTCCTTGAGGGGAGTTGTGTGGGAATATTGCGATGGATGTTCCCTGTCTCTGTACGACCACACAGGTAAACCCTCCGTACTACGTACGCCTGGTGGAGCTGGTTCCTCACCCTGAGACCCTCACTTCGGTTATGGACATGACCTTTGACCTGATGACTGAGGTGGGCCAGACACCTGTCCGCCTCAGGAAGGAGATCGATGGGTTTGCACTGAACCGCGTCCAGTATGCCATCATAGCAGAGAGCTGGAGACTAGTCAAAGTACGTACAACCTAAACACACATACGCACGCACACACACACACACACACACACACACACTACCAATGCGACTAACAATATAAAAACACATTTGTTTAACCCTTACTGCACATCTAAGAGTGCCAATTGCCTGTTCTGCCCCACTGCTGCCCCATTGCAACTGTGATGTTTAGTTATGTGAAACACAAAATGTCCACACATGACTGTACGAAAGGTGCTTTATAAATTAACTTTCCTTGTTCTACTTGTCATGGTTTGCGGGACAGACAGTGAGAAATAGTCCTGAAAGTAGTCTTGGGCTTGTGTTCACCAGGAAGATGGAGAGGGAGAGTCATACAATTGTAAAGACAGACTCTCTTGTGTTTGTGGCTGAGCACACAAGCGTATCAGCCTACACCGAGTGATGACAGATAACAAAGTGTCTTTTTCCTCTTTCTCTTGTGAAATCTGCCAAGCACTCTGCGTGTCTGTGCTTCTTGGGACGCTTTGTTCCTTGGCTGTGTTACACCTGTGTTTCAATGTATCAGGTGAACATTGTGAAGCAGTTAAATCCAACAGTTCCACTCCCTTGGGTTCTTTTCAAAGTCCATAGCAGAAAGGGAACCCCACCTCTCTGGCTACACCCTTAGCACAACACTGTTATCCAGACAAGGCCAATGCTTTGCAGAGTGATGGTTAAAATTATGAACATGTATAAGATGGGTAGAAATCTACATTATTTCAATCTAATGGAATTCTGCTGTGCTGAGTCTGAATGTCTGGGAGTGAGTAAAGCGGGCAGAGAAGGTTCTACAGTGCTAAAGTTTGCAATAGTGCCACAGGGGTTGTACTTCAGCACAATACACAGTACACACAAGAACCAGCACAATACACAGTACACACAAGAACCAGCACAATACACAGTATACACAAGAACCAGCACAATACACAGTACACACAAGAACCAGCACAATACACAGTACACACAAGAACCAGCACAATACACAGTATACACAAGAACCAGCGCAGTACACAATACACACAAGAACCAGCGCAGTACACAATACACACAAGAACCAGCGCAGTACACAATACACACAAGAACCAGCACAATACACTGTACACACAAGAACCATCGCAGTACACAGTACACACAAGTTCCAACACAATACACAATAAACACAAGAACCAGCGCAATACACAGTACAAACAAGAACCATCGCAGTACACAGTACACACAAGAACCATCGCAGTACACGGTACACACAAGTTCCAACACAATACACAATACACACAAGAACCAGCGCAATACACAGTACACACAAGAACCATCGCAGTACACAGTACACACAAGAACCAGCACAATACACACAAGAACCAGCGCAATACACAGTACACACAAGAACCAGCGCAATACACACAAGAACCAACGCGGTACACAATACACACAAGAACCAGCGCAATACACAATACACACAAGAACCAGCGCGGTACACAATACACACAAGAACCAGCGCAATACACACAAGAACCAGCGCAATACACAGTACACACAAGAACCAGCACAATACACACAAGAACCAACGCGGTACACAATACACACAAGAACCAGCGCAATACACAATACACACAAGAACCAACGCGGTACACAATACACACAAGAACCAGCGCAATACACAATACACACAAGAACCAGCGCGGTACACAATACACACAAGAACCAGCACAATACACAGTACACACAAGAACCAGCGCAATACACACAAGAACCAGCGACTCATAGAACTTTTATTGGACACACGAGTCCTCGGCATGCATGCGAGAGAGATATCAATAGTTTTTTTCTTTCTTTCACAAAACAGTATACATGATCTTAAATTTCACAAAATCACCTTTCAGAGCTAAAGCTGTTATCATTGTCCTTTTTTTGGGGAGGAAAGGTCTCAGGAGCTTTAAGACTTAAGACGTTCCCGTCATTGTTATTAGTCACTGTCAGTCAGGACTAGTTCAGCGAGCTATGAAGAAAAACAGCCTCAAACTGGAGCTACTGGCATTCATACACATGTGTTTCATCTATCCGGATATGCGCTGACTTTACTTCTGCAGCAAAGATGGTTTAATCTTTACTGGTAAAACTTGGTGGTGACATTTCTTCCGAGCGTGCTGCTCTTGTCTCCGGAGTTAGCTTCGTAGTCAAGGAAAATGCTTGTCCGTACTCCTCCAATACTATAATTTTAATGGAAATCGCAATTAGATGGAATCACAATCAGGTGGAATGCAAAGGTTTTTGTATGGTCTTTTACACCAAGCGGGGGAAAAGTGGTAGATTTTTTTTCCCTTTATTATAGATATTGCTATTCAGTAATTGGAAGCCTTGTCTGAACTGATAAACCTAAGATAATATGACACAATGAAACATGAGCATATGTCTGAATGCCAGTGGCTCCATTTAGAAGGTCAGATTTGGACCATTCAACCATTTAGAAGGTCCGATTTGGATTGAAGCCCCTTTCCGTGGACTCTTTCTTCTATTCCTCCAGTTACAGGAAGGATAACGTGTATTCTTGTGTTTATTTCTTAACATGTATGTTTGAGAATTTCTCTTAATCTTTTGTTGATTTTAAAATGCAGACCAAGCAGACTGAAATACATTTATGAGGTCTTCAGGTCCTTGTAAATCTGAACCCCCCAGCCTGGTCTGACACCCCCCAGCCTGGTCTTCTTCCTCTTCAGCTTTATAATAAGCTGGTTTTAGGACCTTCTCCCCATCGGGTGTGAGGTGGATTATGGGCTGTGCTGTGTGGGATACTTCAGTAGAAGACCAGTCGTACACCACATCTTCATACGCCACACTCTTCAGGCCCACACATTAATAACTCGGCAGCAGGCAAATACCCACACAAACTAGCCTCCATGAGCCACTCGTTATCTCAACAGATGCTGCCCTGCCTGTGCTGAGTTTGGCAGTAGCTTCTCCCACAGCCTTGAAGAGACATTTTATCTTTTGATTTTCACTCTGAAGGACCAGTAAAATGCAAAGTCAAGCAGAAATGATTTTGTAACAAAGACTATGTTAGACTACATCAGACTATATCACATGCTCTTCTAGATCTCACTGATGCTCATCACAATAGTGGCCAAAACCCATATGTTCTTCCAGTCATCTCTCAGTGGTGTGTCCAAACACCCGGGTCAAATAACGGTAGAAAAATGACATAGAAGTCCTGAGAAGTGGCAGATTCCTCTAAAGAGAAAACAAAAGCATGCATGAGCGTGCACACACACACACACACACACACACACACACACACACACACACACACACACACACACACACACTTGATTGGGAATGTGGAGGGACTGGTTCGGCCTGGTGAAGTGTGGCATTATTTTTTTGAAGTTTCGATCCCCCACACAGATTTGTAGTTTCATAACATTTTGTGTAAACGACCCTTAAGGTCACTTAATGTATAGTAGTTATTTACCATAAGTAATCCTCAGTGGCATCAGTGTGATGCCATTAAGTAAAAAATCTTAATCACACACACATTTTAGACACACAGTTGTGCTGTGGGTTCATGTCGGGCCGTTGAGAGCGAGCCAGTGGTGGAAAGTGGAGTGGCTGAGAACAGCGTGCCCGGCGTCCGGTGATTACCACACAGGAAAGGCCTCTGTTCACGACTCCACCACCAGGCCACCGTCCGCATAACAGACTCGTTGTTGCTCCCGGGGAAATGAACAAAGGTCCCCCTGTCCCCCTCCTCACCCCCCTGCCTGCCTTCCGACAGGTCTGCGTCCTGGCTTTGATTTCAGGCTGGTGAAGCAGTAGGTATCTGTAGCCTGAGGTAATGTGAGTGTGGAGTGGGCTCTGAGCTTGGCACTAACACCCCCCCCACCCCACCCCCCCACCGCCCTGTTCCCAGGGCACTGAATTGGATGATGAGGGGGAACCCAATACAGTGAGAGCTGATGTAGGGGCTCCTCTGCCCCTGTTTTCTACGCTGTGTATGGGATTGGTGTGAATCTGCCAGACAGAGAAGGAAACAGGATGCTCTAATTTTAGGATGTAATCCTGGATGAAGATGAGAATCCGCTAATCTTGGGCTCTACTGGACCATTCCTGTGTTTTATCTCCTGACTTAGTTCTTGTATCTGTTTCTTCAGGATGGCATCATCTCAGTGAAGGACATTGATTTAGTGATGTCAGAGGGGTTAGGCATGCGTTATGCTTTCCTTGGCCCTGTTGAGACCATGCATCTCAACGCACCCGAAGGCAAGTCACTCTTAAGCTCTTCACTGCAATCTCACCACGATCAAATTCTTTAAGTGTCCATGTGTTTGGAATGGTCAGTGAAGACTGGGGACACGACCCAGAAAAGCATCGGGAGTGTTTAGATTATCTTCAGAGTTAAAGGCGGTGTTTAAAGTCATATTTGCTCCTGTGCTGTGCTTTTCGAGTTAGGTTGCCCCCAGGCCAATGATGCACTCTGTCCTGTTGCAACACTAGACTGTTGTCATTACAGTGTTGCTCACATGGCTCTTATATGTCGAGAAGTGTCCGTGTGTGAAAGAGAAAGAGGCATAAAGTGTGTGTGTTATGGAGGCCTCGTGTCCGTGGTGAATTTCAGAAGGCTGTGTTACCCCCCCCCCCCCAACCCTCCATGCCTGCTCTACTGAAAGGCGTTATGAAAACGAAGCTCGTTTTGGATGCCTGCTAACGACTTCTGCCTTCTCTCCTGTTGCCCAATGTCAGCAGATACAGTTTTACCTGCGTGAGGTAAAAAAAAAAGAGAGAGAAAAAAGCATTCCATCCATGATTGGATGATTACTGTGATTACTGTAGCTGGAGGGGGTGTTCACTTGTGTTCTTCACTGGCTGCTGCTCACTGTGTCTGTGTGCCACTGCGTTCTGGAGCACAGCTACAGGCTGGGAAAAGAGACACTGAAGGCCTCTCTGCTGGACGTGACCTAGTCTAGGACTAAACTGTTGGAAAGTCCTTTTGGTCCAATTACGACTAGTCTTAATCTATTAAACTGGCCCTAAATGATTTACTTTGAAGAACAGGAGAGTTTTCTGGAATGTAAATCAGTGATGGTGATTGCGGTCAGTTATAACAGATCCATATCTGTTATATAACCAGTGATCCCTGTGTTCTCCAGGTCTTGAAGACTATCTCACACGCTACCGGACAGGCATGAGGAGAGTCCTGTCTAGTTTTGGGCCTGTTCCTGAGTTTGATGGAGAGGCGGCAGCTAGAATCAATAAAGTATGTGCGGTCTGGCCGTGTGTGCCTTTGGAGTCCCACAGTAAAATTCACAGATGTATGCGAATTATAGCCCTTTGTGAAAGCATGCGGTACAGTGTTATTTATTTATTTAAATGGGGACTGGGGTAAATGTTAACCTTCCATCTGCCCCACTTAGGAAATCTGTGAGCTCATCCCGAGTGACCAGGAGCACCTGACTGCCAGGAGACAGAGACGGGACCAGCTGTTGATGAAGCTGGCTAAGCTTAAGAAGTGATTACCCCGTGGCCCCGCTGCCCCGTGGCCCGGGCTGGAGGTCCATGGGGCAGCTCTGCTTTAGGAGACACCGGGCCCCTGTGTTCTCTGGAAGGGCCTCCTGACAGGATAACAAGATTTTCTGTTTTAAAAAATGAATTCACATTTATAGTGATTACATTTGTTTGATAGGTCCAGTGACCTTTGAATTATGCATGGAAACTATGGTGGTAAGACTTGAAGGATATTACAGTTTGATTAAATAAGTTCAGTTTGTTTACAGGTGCGGCATTATTGTAACTAAATTCCCAATTAAAGAGAGTCGGAAGATGAATCGTTTGGTACTATGTTGTTGTGCTCCATAGTCAGGTAGACTCATCTTAATGGAATGCCAAGGTAACAACCCTCTGTTATCTCGAGTTTACAGAGCTTACCTGTCACCAACATTTTATTCAACTGTCAGTTCGGGCACGGACTGTCCTCTCACAAAATCCCCATCACCATGTTCCGCATGTCAAAACAAATTATAATCAGATGTATGTATGAATCAGACTATGTTTGGTCATAGATTTGTCTATATCAATTTTATTACAATAATATTATAATATAAATTTGTGGCTTGTGTAATATTGATACAATTCTATATAATGGAATATAGTATTGTATTTTAGTTATCTTATAGTATTTTTATTGTTGCGTTTTATACCAATTCCTTCGGTCTCGATTTCCCTTCCTAGCTCGTTTTGTGTACTCAAGCAGATATAGCACGACAACATACGATTTAAATCGATTCAAAGCAGAGTATTCTTCACATTCCACCAAACATATTTCAGTGAATGGCAATTGGCAATTTCGCGAAAATGACACAGCCGATTACTATCGTTATTCACTACACGCAAAAAAAAAAAAAATTAATCTCGGCAATGGCCTAGCCCTAGACCTTTTCCCTGAATTTCTTGAAACCTGTTGTCCAAATAGCATATTGCGTGTTTAAGGCATTCTTAACGTTTTAGCTACAAATGTTGTTATGCATTAATACACAAACTGGATTTAACATACGGAAAAATTACTGGAAATTAGCTTTAAAATCCATGGACCTAAATACGTCACAAAAGGAAAAAAAAACCCTATCTATATTTGACAAGACTACCATAATATGCACCTTTGATGTGGTGTTTGCTTTATGTAATAGGCTATTCAAAGATGTGGCTCTAGTGAATGCATCGGTATTGAGGCAATTTTTTAAGCTGTCAACTACTCTTGTGTCTAATGAGTATAAAATGTGAAGATGAAAAAAATGGTATTCAGTCCACACCTATTTATCCTGAACCGCCCAATGATCCTCCTGAACACGCCCCGATGTCAGGTGCAAACTCCGAAGACTCATTAAATCAGCCCAGACCCCTCCACCTCAAGCCATTTTATCCATGGAGAAAAGTCAGACGTAGGCTACAATTTACATTTTAATTCATGATATACGACCTGAAAGTCGTGCATGAGCCCTGTAAGGTAAGCTGGGATTGTTGAAACATCTTGCGATGTTTTTTTTCCCATTTATTTCCGACTTTGTAAAGTCAAGTCAGTTTAGCCGGTTTTACTGCTGTCAAGGTTGTAGAAATGGTTTTAGCATGTCAGCGTCATCCTTTTGTTTTTGTGTGATAATCAGCAATTTGCCTTTTATATGTAGTAGAATATTTCATTTAACAATTTGTATCTTGTATGGCTAAACGACCTTACGGAGTTTTGAAAAATAATTTGTTTATGTTAAAAACAATTGTTTTATGTCTAACACTGTGTTAATAAAACGTTTGGCTAAAACTAGGCGCACATTTAAAGATTTTTATTCGTTTTAGAATTCTGTAAAATAATATCTAGTGTATTATACTTACACATACAAAATACTGTGCAATAATGTAACTAAAAAGAGAGAATTAAGGTTTTAAAATAGATATCTATAGTAAGTATATGTCACAAAAAAAATCTGATTGGTTTGACAAGTTTCCAGAAACGTAGAATGAGTCACATAGCCTACTTTATGTTCAAGTGTGATGGATGTCAGTCACCGCCTACTTTCTTTTTATTTCTTTTCTTCTTTCATTCTTTTTTGTTTAACGTGTAGGTGCTTTGATCGGCAGTAAGTGCAATGAGTTGGGGAGCCCTCTATGCCCAGCTGGGTGGAGTAAACAAGCACTCCACCAGCCTGGGGAAGATCTGGCTCTCCGTCCTCTTCATCTTCCGCATCACCATCCTGGTTCTTGCTGCCGAGAGCGTTTGGGGGGATGAGCAGTCCGACTTCACCTGCAACACGCAGCAGCCGGGCTGCAAAAACGTCTGCTACGACCACTTCTTCCCGGTCTCGCACATCCGCCTGTGGTGTCTCCAGCTCATCTTCGTCTCGACGCCGGCTCTTCTGGTGGCCATGCATGTCTCGTACCGCAAGCGGGGTGTGAAGAAGGACCTCTTTGCAAATGCGGATCACAAACCCAATGACGACGACCTGGAGAGTCTGAAGAAAAGACGCCTGCCCATCACCGGCCCGCTGTGGTGGACATACACCTGCAGCCTCTTCTTCCGACTCATCTTCGAAGGCGGCTTCATGTATGCCCTCTACTACATCTACAGTGGCTTCCAGATGCCACGTCTCGTCAAGTGTGAGCAGTGGCCCTGTCCTAATAAAGTCGACTGCTTCATCTCCAGACCAACGGAGAAGACGATTTTTACTATTTTCATGGTGGCGTCCTCCGCCATCTGCATAGTGCTCAACGTGGCGGAGTTGGCCTACTTGATCATTAAGGCGTTGATGAGATGCTTGGACAGAGCCAAAACGAGGCAGACGTACTCTTACTCAGATCACACCTCTAGGGACAAAGCTTTCGTGCAGAACACAAGGAATGAGAAGCTTCTGTCATCACCTTCTGATTCCTCTAACAAGTCTGTGTAAGAGAGGGTGCAATCCCTCAACAAGGAGCACAGAGCATATTTACATTCTGTTATTGAATACGAAAGAAAATGAATGCATAATTGATACCAAAGTAGTATTCCTGTCCAGTTTTTGGTCATTATAAAAATGTGCCTTTTTTCCTTGTCCATTCAGGGCAGTCATGGTCTGGTGGTAGGGAACTGGTCTTGTGACCGGAGGGTCGTGGGTTCGATTCCCAGACCTGAGGCCATGAGTGAGGTGCCCTTAAGCAAGGCACCTAACCCCAACTGCTCCCTGGGCGTCGGGCTAGGGCTGCCCACCGCTCTGGACATGTGTGATCCACAGCCCCCTAGTAATCATTAGTGTGTGTGCACAGATGTGTAAGAAGCGGTGAACAAATTTCGATTGCGGTGAAAAATCACAATTGACAAAATATGGCACATTAATTATCAATGTAGTCTCACGGTTCGAGATGCATCCAATTGCACAGCCGGAGAGCCACCTGCAGTTTTAGACCTGCAGTTCTAGACGTGCTGTAGTTTTAGACATGCGCCACCTAGCGGCTCGGAATGTAGCTAACGACAGCCAACTGCAGTTCTAGACCAGCAGTTCCAATGCATGCCGTAGGCTCAGGGGCTTGTATATTGTAATAATCCATTGTATAAAGAGTTTATTTGTTAAATATGCCCATTGATTCTCAATTGTTTTAGCCAAATCTCTAACATTTGACAAGTTTTAAACGATAATGTACACCACATTTTGTATTTAAATAGAAGTAGTACACCTCATTTTCCCTGTTCTTTTAGGAAGTTTTGATTAATTTTGTCATTTACACACACAGCTTGTCTCCTGAAGATATTTTATTTTTAATTAACCTACTGGATTACTGGCATAGGCTATTTTGTATTAAATCAGCAAAAATTGCATAATGTCCGGATGCTTTCAGCGAGTAAGCATACGTTTCCAGAATGTTAGGAGTGATTTATTTTACTTGTATACCTTCATTGGCATGCAACTAGCAAATATTATGTGATATTAGGGTTTTTCGCTCACACGCCACACATCCGATTTCTCACGCCGAAAAAAAATCTAGTTTATTTACCTCTATATATATATATATATATATATATATATATATATATATATATATATATATATATATATATATATATGATTCAATGAGTTACCAGTTCGCTCTGGCGCAAACACTGGCGATCGATCGATCGCTATATAATACCTTAATTTTTGTCCATTTTACGTTCGCCACCCCCCCCCCCCCCCCCCCCCGCAACAACTTACGTTCGCAGGACTAGCATTTCTCTCAAAGTCGAAGTAGCTATAAAGTAGCCATAAAGGTAGCCAGAACTAACGAACTAAGACACACTAACGCTAGCCAGATTCATCCTTCATGACATAAACATTGCGATAACACAAAAATGACCTTCAGACCGATCATATTTACATTTACATTTATGGCATTTAGCAGACTAAATATATGTATATCCTATATTAATATGCTCAATTGTATCAATATTCAGAACATAGTCTGGGTTCTTATGGGTTAATAATGATGGGGAAATGCTACTTTAACTTGCTTACTACTTTTAGTATTAATAGTAGCGTAGTAAGTGCTAATTTCCTTCCTTTAAGTTGTTTCAAATTTAATCAAAGCTACTAAATAGCCTAAAGGTAGCCAGAACTAATGAACTAAGACACACTAACGCTAGCCAGATTCATCACATAAACATTCATGACATAAACATTACGATAACCCAAAAATGACCTTCAGACATTATCATATATCTGTCATATAACGTCTAGAACTGCAGGTCTAAAACTGCGGTTGGCTCTCCGGGTGTGCTATTGGATGATGTAGGATTTCGGGCAAAAAGGACCGATTGCGACACCTAGTGGTTTACGAATGCAGTTGACATTGACCCCTGTTGGCTTTGGTCGTGAACGTAATGTAATTGAGCAGTCCAATTTGGGGGTAACTGACTAACTTGGCTTTTAGATTGTCATTATTAGAAAGCCGAGGTAGTGAGGATTGTAAATTGAGGACTGCAAGGCTACCTTACGATGTTTTTGTCACTCCTGTCGGCGTTTCAAATATGTAAGGGATTTCACATACCTAGCGTTTAAACGTCTTTTAATTAACGTCTTAATAACACTTTTAAAACAAATGTTATATTTTTGTTGAGTATGAAATAGATTATAGGCTATATGTTAATCCACTTAATTCTGTCTGTTCGTTTCAAGGACATTATGGACCCATTCCAACTCACACAAAGAGATTTGTAAACGGACTATATGAGGTGGGGAAACAGGGCTAGTGTTCATCTGTCAATCTCTCGCGATACTTCCAACTCCCTGTGCTACTGATGAAGAAATATTTATCGGTGTATTGTTCTAACGAAGCCAATTTAGTGTCCCAAATGTTCCACTTTCTATTTTTTTGTGGTGGTTCTGGTACCGACCTCTGGCTATTTATCACTCAGTTTACAAATGCCTTTGTTATATGTTGTGAAACTTACCATTTCGTAATGTGCTCACGTGCTGTAAATGTCTTTTGAACGTATGTGCTCCGGAGTTTATGCCACAATCAGAAAATGACCCCCCGACAGCGAAACTACCTGTAAACAGGTGTTGGCACTTTGACCAAGAGGGAATGTGATTCAGAGCTTTGCACTCTTTTCTTTTTCTCTGCTGAATGTTTGGAGAACGTTATCTGTCAAAATAGCTAGAATTTTGTACACTACATTTTTATTAGGCTGACAAACCTAAGTTTGAGCCACAATCGCACATTTTTTAATGCTTCTGTAATACTTTAATAAATTCCTTACACATTAGCTGTGTGGTTATTGTCATTTTAGATTCTTATAAACTTATAGTTGAGTACTCCCCTCGAAAACCGAAGGGGGGCGGTGGGTTCCTGTGCTATTTTTGGGGGAATGGCTCCCTTTCGACATTCGCCTGGAAACTTTATTGTAATTACAATACAATTGTACAATACAAGCGCTACATGTTTGATATAGGGGCCACCTGGTAAATGGACATTAAACTATCAGTGAAACGCACTGTACAACAATTCGACTGTCAGTTTTGGAACCTAGATCACCCTGTCCTAAACTTATCGTACCTTAAAATAAAACTGAAATTTCCAGGCCCACATACGGCATTTGTGCGATTTTGCCAACATGCTGTGCATGTGCGATGAGTTGTCGTGGGTGTGGTGTGCGCATGCGCGCGGTAATGACAGTCTACATTCACTCACGGTTGAGATGGCCGGTAACGGGAGACAGCTGCCTTTCGCCAAGCCGCGTCTCCACGGCCAGTTCGCAATGAAAAACTAACTTACCTTGTAAATGTTCGGTTTCTGGTGCACGTGTGAAGAAGTTTGTGCATGAATACTTTGGCTTCAAAAGAGTTTGGTAAGCAGACGCAGCTGGCAGGTTTTGAGGAGTGGGGGTAGAGGGGGGTGCTGTTTTGAGAGGTCTGTATCCAGCGCGTGTCCTTATGCTATCCAACGCACTCAAATTATGGCACCAGTGGCCTCTGGACATTATAAATATCTGTGTTGGGCATCGCCAGTCTAAGGTATGCTTTAAGCTAGGTTTACACCAGTATCATCTTAAACCATTTCACTGTGTGGTTAACCAATGTCTGACAGCTCTTGTTGGTAGGACTGCATTTTTATCACTTCAGTCTCGTAAGGACACTGTTATATAAAACTACATTTTCAGAAAGGTTTCAAACACAAATTATTAGATCAGTAAGTGATGGGTCATCAGCACAGTTCCAAAAGGGAATCTGGCACCGACCCTAGTGTCAGTCTGCCCGTCATTGCTCTGGAACTTTTTGACAGGATTTTCTCTGTACACATGAAACAGAAATAGCCTATTGGTTATCAATTAAGTCAAATAAAATCAAACGTTGTGTTACTAATAGACTTTGTGGAAGTGAACTGAAAGAGGTTTACCAAATGAAATGTTTAACTGCTATCTTACAGACATCTTTCAACAGAAGTATTGCCGACAGCACTGTAATGACAAATGCGCATTTACTCTGTCGTGCGCATATAAGGAATTATAAACGGCCAATACATTAAAGACATGTGGAATTGTAAACTACCGACACATTACAGACATGTATTATATTGTCATATGTTCAAAATGTATAGACATGAAATATAAAGTGAGGGTAGCGATATATCCCAGAATATATTTTACATCACTGTTTGTGCAGATGAAATGGAAGCTATACTATAACTAGTAATGTCTATATTTGACCAGTTTATCAGATTATAAACACTACTCTTTAAATATATGCTTCAAATGGTTTTTCAGGTGTCACAAAAACAACCTTTGTCGATGGATTTGCCACTTTCATTGCAAGAACGTTTCGGTAAGTAACATTTCTCTTTAGTAATTACCAGTTGTATGTTGTTAATTGTGTTGCATTTGGCTTTACTTTTGTTATGTATTGATTAATGATGTCGGTTCTGTTCCTTATACATTGTGTTTTGTAGCATGTTCAAAATCTTAACACTCCAGTTATACTGTTGTTGTAATTTTATATAGCCTACTACATTATACAACAGTGTAATGTTGTATAATGTAGTATATTACACGTGAAAAGACTTGCAGTGTGAGGGCTAAACTATTACTGATATTACAGTAAATAGGCATTGGACAGTGATGTGTTAAAACAAGGCCAGATGAGGATAATGTTCACTTACCCGTTAAAACTATAAGATGATAGTGTAATCATAGTGTAGATGATTTCCATGTAATTCATTACAGACGAAAACAGTGTCTGTAATGAACGTTTATTGAGTATCATGATCTAAATGATTCTTCACTAAATGAGCATAGCTGGGCTGCATTAGTAAGTTCTGGGAACGACGGTTGATGTTTTTGAACATTATAATGTTGATCTCAGCACATACCTGACATCCAGTGATGCGGAGAGGTGAGAGAGAACGAGACTGTATGACCTAGCATGGTGATGTAGAGTGTGTGTGTGTGTGTGTGTGTGTGTGTGTGTGAGAGAGTGTGGTGATATAGAGTATGTATGTATGTATGTGTGTGTGTGTGTGTTTGTGTGTGTGTGTGAGTGTGGTGATGTAAAGTATGTATGTATGTGTGTGTGAGAGTATGGTGATGTAGAGCATGTATGAGTGTGTATGATGTATGAGAGATAAAGAGAGTAAGATAAAGAGAGTGAGAGACAGTGTGGTTAGATCAGCGAGGCCCAGACCCATATGGGCCAGTTAGATGGCTAAACATAAAGTGTAATATAAAAAATATAAATATAAAGAATTTTATATATAAATTACAGCAGTAGCTTGACCACAAGTCTCTTCTCATTTCTCCTCAGGCAGGAAGTCCTGAAGAATGGGCGACTGGAGCTTCCTCGGACGTCTTTTGGAGAACGCACAGGAGCACTCGACAGTGATCGGCAAGGTCTGGCTCACCGTGCTCTTCATCTTCAGGATCCTGGTGTTGGGGGCGGCGGCCGAGGAGGTGTGGGGGGATGAGCAGTCAGACTTCACCTGCAACACGCAGCAGCCCGGCTGTGAGAACGTGTGCTACGACCGGGCCTTCCCCATCTCACACGTGCGCCTCTGGGTGCTGCAGATCATCTTTGTGTCCACGCCCACACTCATCTACCTGGGCCACGTCCTGCACATCGTCCGCATGGAAGAGAAGCGGAAAGACAGGGAGGCGGAGCTGAACCTGGCCGGCAAACTCCGGGAGGAGTCCGAGCTCCCCTTTAGGAGCGGAGGGGGTGGCGACGGGAAGAAGGACAAGCCACCAATCAGAGACGAGCACGGCAAAATCTGCATCAAGGGTGCCTTGCTGCGCACCTACGTGTTCAACATAATTTTCAAGACTGTGTTTGAGGTGGGGTTCATCCTGGGTCAGTATTTCCTCTATGGCTTTCGGATGAAGGCGCTGTATAAGTGCTCCCGATGGCCGTGCCCCAACGTTGTGGACTGTTTCATCTCCAGGCCTACAGAAAAGACCATATTCATCATATTTATGCTAGTGGTGGCTTGCGTGTCTCTTTTGCTGAATTTGTTAGAGATCTATCACCTTGGGTGGAAAACGCTCAAACAGGGCATGGTCAACAAATACATCCCTGAATATGAGTCTATACCCCATTCTGACGCCATGGCGACAGAGCCCATAAGCACCGCCCCGAGAACTGCCTCTCCCACCCACAGCCACCCTCCCGACTACAGCGAGGTAATGACGGGCAGGGAGGCCTTCCTGCAGACCGGCCAGGTAATGACGGGCAGGGAGGCCTTCCTGCAGAACGGCCAGGCCGCCCCCACGCTGGTCCATCAGCTGGGTACCCTGCACTCGCCTTTCTACATCAGCACCAACACACACAGACTGGCAGCCCAGCAGAACCGGGCCAACCAGGCCACAGAGCAACAGACTCTGGACATGAAGGCCAGTGCCAGCCCTCCCTCCCCTTACTCTTCCTCCTCCTCCTCCTCTTCTGCTGATAGTGAGCGGCGGTCCAGAGACGCCGGCCTGCCAGCCAACATTCCCAGCTCAAGTGGCAGCAGCCAGAGTGCTGAGAGGAGGGAGTGGCAGGAGGGCCACGTCACCACCACCGTGGAGCTGCACCAGCCGCCCAGCGCGGCCGGTGACCCGCGACGGCTGAGTAGGGTCAGCAAAGCTAGTGGAGTAAGAGTGAAACCCAACGATCTGGCTGTCTAGACACATTCACAGCTCACGTTTTACACTTAAACAAATTGCATTGGAGGGAATGAGGAGCAGGTTGTTGGATGTTATCTTGTAATCTCTATTTAAAATAAATATGTAAGACCTTTGACAGCTCTGTAGTTGGTGAGTTGTAGTGTTGAGGCACAGCACTTGAATGGTGTGTGGTGTTATGTGTTAGCTGAGTGGATGGATAACAGAAACCTTATTCAGGTCACATGCATGTTAAGTGCTTCAGTGTGTCCTTTTTTACAATATGACTTGCCTGTACTTTGCACGTGAAAGGAGATATATTCAAGTAACGTAGTTATGGGGCAAACACTGTCAAAACCTCTGCGAACCTCCTGGTGGCATTAATGTCTTAATGAGGTTTATGTTTATATGTCTCACACATGATACATACATAC
This sequence comes from Brachyhypopomus gauderio, assembly GCF_052324685.1. NCBI lineage: Eukaryota > Metazoa > Chordata > Actinopteri > Gymnotiformes > Hypopomidae > Brachyhypopomus > Brachyhypopomus gauderio. The sequence continues at coordinate 6,496,718 of NC_135214.1, forward strand.
ACACACACACACACATTATATATATATATACACTGTATTATACATGTATTATTGTGTATTTATTGATAATACAGTATATAATTTTTTTTTCCTTAAGTTATTCTGTTTTTGCAATCTTGCATTGTCATTGTTGCTTTTGGCAAAAGACCAGGATGTGATGTATAATTAGAGCCTCAAACAGATGAATATGACAAGGCAGTTGAGCTGTTGTTGTGTACATGCTTGCTAGAGTGTCAGTGAAGTTAACAATGACTTTTATTTCATACATGCAGTACTAGTCCATCAGATGAAAGACATCAGACATCAAACTGTGAATTACTGTAGCACTGTGATACTGGGATCTAACAATACATTTTTTTCTCTTTATCATCAATACGAAGATGGTAGGTGTCATCATATTGTCATTCAACTGTACTTTTCAGCTATATTTTACTCACATACCGGAGCTACAAGTCATTTAATTACAGTTTCTCATTTTGAACTACTCAGCTGCTGCAAACAGGCAAGTACTGCCTGTCATGACTATTGTGAAATTTCTACTGGTTTTATTTCTAAACAGTTCAGCTTAAATTAATACTACATTGCTTTACTGGAATCAGTTGTTAATTGGCAATATAATCACAATAGCATCTAATGCATCAAAGAAGGCAGTCAGGTGTAATCCATCTGTCTGTCCAGTAGATTACACCTGAGACCTTCACCATTACTGACTGCTACAGCTGTTAGAAGCTCAGTTCTCTGACACAAATCCAGCTCAGGTAGACCACCCTTAGAAACCATACCAAGTCTTTGCCAAATAACCCCACGCCCTTAATAATGTGAATGAACCCACCGCCTGTGGGGTGGGCCCATTGTGCTTGGGACAGTGTGTGGAGACCCTGGTGCTTGGGACAGTGTGTGGGGCCCATGGTGCTTGAGACAGCATGTTGGGCCCATGGTGCTTGGGACAGTGTGTGGTGCCCATGGTGCTTGAGACTGTGTGGGGCCCACAGTGCTGGGGACAGCATTGCTATACAATCTGTAGATGTGTGTTGTTTATTTTTTGCTGTTTCATGTGTTGTAATTTTTTTTCTTATTGTTTACATTTTAGTAAATAATTAACATTTTGCACTTCTAGATAAAGTGTGCATTTCACATGTGTAGGAAAGAGGATGCTAAGACCTAGGCAAAAACAAACACTTACCCAACCACCAAACCAAGATCACCATATTTTTATGGTAATAATGGAAATAATAGATTATTTCTAATTATTGATGATTATTTATAATGGAAATAATTGATTATAAATTATACATTTATTAATAATTTGTCCCTTGAAATGTTGTTGAAACTATATATTTATTAATAGTTTGTCCCTTGAAATTTTCAAATTAGTAAAGGAGTAGAAGCTTGAGGGAAAAACTAGAACAAAAACGAAAACAAAAGAGAAATCATCATAAATAACCCTGCCTCCCTAAAATACACAACCAGAAAATCACAACCAACAACCAAACAATTCCTGGATAGGTCAAACTCTAGAGACCTCATACACTGCAGTGTGTGTGTATGTGTTATTCTTAAGTTATGGTAATAAACAAGGGCTAGTGATAAAGACATTATTATGGAATCAGATATGATTTCTTAAGACAATTTTTAACTGTACAGAAATGGGCCTCCCACACTGTGAAGTTAGGGTTGTTAACCTAATAGGAAAACAACACGAATGGACAGTAAAAGAATTAGCTTTGAAATATTTTTTTCTTATTTTTTTCTATTAGTTACCAACTAATTGGCATTCAGATCTGTAAATAATGTACCATGGCTGTACAGCAGTTGATCTCTGGAACTACTGATTTATTCATGCAGAACAAGAGCATGTTGACCAATGAGGTAAAAATCATTTACATATCAGGGGTGGGTTTCCCGAAAGGTTCTTAACGCTAAGTACTTCTTAACCTCGTACGTTTCATACGAGGTTACGAAGTACTTAGCGCTACGAACGTTTCGGGAAACCCACCCCAGATCAGTGGCCTAATGAATACTGTCTCAAGAGAAGTGCCTTATGTAAGAACATGTTGATATTCATTTACCTGAATTTTTTACAAAACTGTTGCCAAATAAAGACTTTGTACCATAATGTGGAGTTGATTGGTTTAAACAGGTTTAAATCTGGGACTAAATGACAGCAGGACTGCAGGACACCCACGATCTGTACAGACCCCTCGAACACCACCATCCCCCCATCACACTTGCAATACCACCACCCCATCAACACCACCAAACACCATCACACCCCAACACCACCCCCAAAACGCCCCACCTCCTGTTCACAATGTGCTCTTCATTGTAATATAAAACCAGACATGAAACAAAACATTTGAGTGCATTTTACAAGAAGAACGCATTTTAGAAGAACGCATACATTTACTGACTAACCTTTAACCTTATCAGTCCCTGAGCCAATATTCACCTGCTGATGTGAGGAGACTGGTGAAAGGGCAGTAGAGCCTCTCATGGCCACGCCTCTCCTGCCCACGTCTCTCGTGGCCACGCCTCTCCTGCCCACATCTCTCGTGGCCACGCCTCTCCTGCCCACGTCTCTCGTGGCCACGCCTCTCATGGCCACGCCTCTCCTGCCCACGTCTCTCATGGCCACGCCTCTCCTGCCCACGTCTCTCGTGGCCACGCCTCTCCTGCCCACGCTGCAGCAAACCTTTAGAGCATTAGGGTCACATGGAAAAACATGTCAGAAACAGGGGGTTTAAAACCACCCCAGAATATCAGTGATGGCTCAGTAGAGCCATAGATGAGTCATAGATGATAAATCAGGATGACACCCTGAGTACTACCTGCTTCACTGCTCTATGAGTTATAAATGCTAACGGTAACAATCTAAGTAGGTGAAAACATCTTTACTGTTTTGATCTATTTCACACTGCGTGTGAAGATGAGATGAGCTCTGTCATGTAGGACCATTGGGACACTGGCCTGGTCTGTGAGGGGTGAGGGGTCGTGGGCTGATAGGCCCTAATGCACACGTAAGACAGGAATGTGTCCCAGGAGTGTTCACAAGAGACATGGACGTGTGGACCGGAGTCAAGGTGGCTCTCTCCTGCACCCAGGGTTGACATGACAACACCCTGTCATCATCTACTTCAAGAGCATAACGAGGGTGGTGTTGGGAGTGTGGTGGGGGGATGGTGGTGTTGGGAGTGTGGTGGGGGATGGTGTAATGAAATCTTGTATTTACAATTTGTTGGCTATGGAGGACATATGCAGTGGGTGGGACAAGAAAAAAACTTAACCTCACATGGTCAAATAACTTTTTGTAACTAATAAAGTGTTTTTGGACAGTTACAACAATGTCAAATTCAAACATATTTATCAATGTAATTGTGTTTATTTAAACACTGCATTAAGTTTGTGTTTTTGGGGGTGAGACCATCTAAAAGACTTAAACATGGCACGTCAACATGACTAACAGTCTTAGCCAAGTTTTAATATGGTCTGTGTCTGGCCACGACAAGTACTGTGTTATTTTAGGAGTGAGGGATTAGGAGAACAATGTCCATATCAAACAGGCAGATCTTCCTGTCCTAGTGACACAATGTTTGCTTTCCTGACCACCAGCCATCAAAGCTTGAACTCCCAACATTTCACACAGCAAAGAATGACAACAGACATGAAAGACGAAGCTAAAGGACCAAGGACAAGGGAGAACTCATCACCAGCAACGAGGACACTCAGAACAGGGCGGCAGGAAACACAGAGGGAGGGAGGAGGCCCAGAGTCCTGAACAGATGACGACAGGAAGTGGGTGTTGGATCCAGTGACTAGAGTGTGTCATGAGGCAGCCTGTCGGACTGTAGTGGGTTCCAGTGTTAGCTGTGAATGCTAGTGTAGATGTGGTGCACACATGCTCCGACCCAGAGAGGAAAGCACACACAGATATTTATAGCCTTTAATCACCTAGCTAATTCACCCAGGCCCCTGAATACCTCAGTCTCCTGCTGTTGACATCAGTAGAGGCAGTTTGTGAATTCAACACACTTTTTTGTGCTAACCTAAGGTATATGGACAGCCTCTGGCCAGTTTACGGTCATAGTAAGTCATCTTACTCTGAATAATGCAGTCAAAGCCATTCTCAATGACATGGCTAATGTTTAAAAAATATTTTAATCATATTTAATCAAATTTATTTCAGAGTGCGGAAACAAAGATCAAAACAGACTGATCTGTCTCTCAAATACATGTTGCAATCATTTGATTAAGGCCAGTCTTTGAAGAACACCCATATATTCCCTCTTTAGTAAAAGACCACGAATACCTTTATGCTCTTATTGGGGGACATTACCTGAGACATTACCTATGAGATGAATGACATGAGAGGTTGTTATGCTCCACAGTGCCACCCGGAGGTTTGGTGGACAGTATTCCATTAAGTCACTGTACAATTTCTGGAAAAATTGTGTTGATAAAGCTACAGAACCTGCTCAGTTCTCTTGGACTTACAAAGAAATAATGTCCAGTTTTATGCTCTGTTTTGATAGTTGGTATTCTGTTGCAGGTTGTGTCTGTGCTATTTGTTTGAGTGTGCAACACAGCTCTCCCCTCCAGCTGTATCTGCCCAAACAGGGACCAGTTATATTGGGCTGGCAAGAAACAGCATTACTGTTGGCCAGTTGACAGGAACACATACAATGTGGCATTATGTATAGGTGAAGAGAAAATATCTCTATTTCTAGTGTTAGAGCTTATACTAATGTTTGTGAGTTTTACCATACACTAGCCAGACTTCAGTTCTTACAAGTCCAGACAATACATATACGCACAAAAGAAGTTTCTAAAAAAGATTACTAATTGCTTTTTAATTTTAAAATTTGACATTAATTTATTTTGAAAAATGAAACTATCCCTATGCAACTATCCCTACGCCTGCCCCTCCCTCCACCACCTCCCTCCTGCATTATAATTAAACAGTGACACGAGTTCATTCTGAAGGGATTCATCAGACATCAGGGAGGATAAGCGCCCCCTACAGTCCAGCCGGGCCTCTCCTGTGTCCCAGACAACCCTGCTGAGGGCAGCTCTTCCTTTATACGGCCTGAAAGGCATGGGGATTGGGACTTGACCAAAAGAATCCCTCAAAAACAAAAAACAACAACAAAAAACTAAACCAAAATATCTTTGTGTCTGTCTGTGTGTGTAGTCAGGGTCATTTTACAGTTCAGTCTATGGGAAACGTTATTGGAGTCTGTCCAACTTCACCAGGTAACGGAGAAAGAAGGAAGCTGCCTCTTCTACAGAAAGTTCTGGTATTTCTTTATCAGTGATACAGTCAGACTGTCATCCCTTCAATGGACATACATGTACCACAGGTAGTGAGGTTCTTTGGTCCACCTGTGTGAGACAGGTGCGATCAGATCTTAAGTGTATGAACGCCAGCCGGACAATCTCCCTCCTTCCCCCCTCCAGGGCTGTCAGGTGTACTGTTTGAGTAGACATAATATAGACAAGAACACAAACATTCACATTATCAGAATCAGGTGTTCCAATCACTTTCATGGCCACAGGTGTATGAAATTAAGCACCTAAGCATGCAGACTGTTTTTATACGTTTTTATAAACATTTATGAAAGAATGGGTCGCTCTCATGAGCTCAGTGAATTCCAGCGTGGAACTGGGATAAGATGTCACCTGTGCAACAAATCCAGTCGTGAAACTTCCTTGCTCCTGAATATTTCACAGTAAATAGCCTCTCCATCTGGTAATCTGATGGACGACTCTGGATTTGACGTTGCCAGGAGAACGGTACTTGTCTGACTGGATTATGCAAAGTGTAAATTTTGGTGAAGGGGGGGATTATAGAGTGGGGTTGTTTTTCAGGAGCTGGGCTTGCCCCTTAGTTCAGAGTGAAAGGAACTCTAAATGCTTCAGCATACCAAGACATTTTGGACAATTTCATGCTCCCAACTTTGTGGGAACAGTTTGGAGCTGGCCCCTTCCTCTTCCAACATGACTGTGGACTAGTGCACAAAGCAAGGTCCATATGGCATGGATGGCAGAGTCTGGTGTGGATGAATTTGACTGGCCTGCACCTCAACCAGACCTCAATCCCATAGAAAACCGTTGGGATGAATTAGAGTGGGGACTGAGAGCCAGGCCTTCTCATCCAACAGTATGTGACTTCACAAATGCACTTCTGGAAGAATGGTCAAAAATCCCCATAAACACACTCCTAAACCTTGTGGACTGCCTTCCCAGAAGAGTTGAAGTTGTTCTAGCTGCAAAGGGTGGACCAACGTCATATTGAACCCTCTGAATTAGGAATGGGAATGTCACTTAAGCTGATACAAGAGTCAAGGAGCGAATACTTTTTGCAATATAGTGTATATATGGTGCTGCTTGAAGGTTTCTGAATCACCCAAACATGGTCATTGTTTTCTTTTTTTAAAAATCCTATGAAATGAACATTAAATCTCAATTTGTAAAGCAGATTCCAAGTGTCAACAAAAGTAATCTCACTCTCAAAATTTTTTAAATATTCCAAGTGCAGAAGTATGTGAACTCTCTTAGTAGCTTGTGGCACCTCCTTTTGCAGCCATTACATAAACCAAACATCTCCTCTCACGTCTCCTTTTTTGGGATTTTTGCCTTCAACTCCTTGCAAAACTCAGTTGAGAGAGCTTGGAGAAACATTTGGCATGTACAACCTGCTTCCGATCTTGCCGCATTTCTGTAGACTTGAGGTCCAGACTTTGACTTGGCCAATACAGGGCGCAAAGATTCCTTCTGTTAAGCCATGCCTTGGTAGTTTTGCTGGGTCATTTTGTTGCATAATCCACAGGCATGAAAATGGGTCAGGGGTTAAAAAGGTGAGAAGACCGGGGGGCGGGGCATGTGACGTCATGGGGATACGGCGACGGGGCGTTGACATGTGGGGGGGGCGTTGACATGTGACGTCATGGGTATACGGCGACCTTGGGGGGGTGCCTGCTGGTGTACGGGGATACAGCGACAGGTGATGCCAAATATTACGGAGCCCGTAAGGTGACATCATGTAAAAAATATAATAACGCGTGGCCACGACTTACTAAGGCGTGCGAACGAGATAATTAACGCGTGCGAACAAGATAATTAAGTATTACTTTATATAAAGCCAGATTTACCTTCCTTGGGCAGTCAGTTCGCGAACATCCCTGGGATCTGCTTTGCTGTGAAAAAATAAACTTTGTTGCCGCGTGTGAAAGGCGACATTAGTATCTCGTTCCCACGCGTTAATAAGTCGTGGCCACGCGTTATTAATTTGTTTACATGATGTCACCTTACGGGCTCCGTAAAATATAGTAAAATCCATTAAAACATTTTTTTGACTGTCATGTCAATGGATTCAATGTATGGAGCCAGATCCGTAAACGCGATAAGCTGCTTTCGCCATTCCAGATGGCTCAGTCAAAACCATTACGTCTTAATGAACCAATAAATACATCAGCGGCGAAAATTAGTGTAAAAATACCAGGGTTCACGTGTTTTTATTTTCTAACATGGGCTAAAGCACAGGGTAGACTCAAATGACAAGAGTTTACAACTTCATCTTCAACCTTTTCAGCCCTGGCGCGAATGTCCTCACCCGTCCCTATAGATTCACCAGTTACAACTACAGACACACTAGAAAAAAAAATCTTGATTCTTATTTTATGTCACCGTTAACTACACGGGGTTGACGTGAACTTAATAGGCCTATCTATCTACCTATTTATCACAAGAGCTTGTGGCTAGATCTGACAGTGTTCAACGCTGTAGCGAACAGCAGCAGGCCCGTAGCCAGGGGGGATCGAAGGGTTCGTTCGACCCCCCCCCCCCCCCTCCCCCCCCGCCCCCGCACCCTCCCTCCGTACACACATGCCCCTCAAGATAGGTAGGCTGTTCAATGAATGAATTGTTAATCTCCGGTGAATATACAGACAAACAAATAAGGACAGCAACAACAAACTCACAACAAACTTATAACAGTGTTGCCAACTCTCACGCAATGAGCGTGAGACACGCGCATTTGACCGTTTTCGCACGCTCTCACGCCATACATCCGATTTCTCACGCTGAAAAAATCTAGTTTATTTATCTTCGATCTACATCTATAATTCGGGTTTCCATCCAAACCTTTCGAAAAAATAATGCGCAATTTCCAAGTTTCGGCAGAAAAAAATGTGAATTAAGCCTTGTTTCCATTCATTACAGTTATGCGAATAAACTTTAGATCACGTGAGAGGACGCCAAACAATAGTGGTTTTACGTCCATCTGGCAGTTACGCATTTTTGCACGTTGAGGTTGTGAAACATTTTTTTCTTTTTCTTTTCTTTACATGGGGAAGTTAAATTCAATTTTTGCTCTCTCCAGAACTGTTTTTGTATGCATTTGCCATCTTTACATAGCGATCATGTACAGAACCACTTGACTTGAGGCATGATACGTCATCGTTTATGCGAAAAACCCTTTTCCATCCAGTTTTTCCGAATTTTGGCGATGCGATAGTCTAACTTTTCCACCTCCTCCTAGCGTAAACATCTTTTTGCGATATTTGGGGCTTTTTTCGAATTTTGGTCTTTTTCCATCCAGCTTTTTTCATGCGCATTTTCAAAATGCGCAAAAACTCGGTGGATGGAAAACCCACTGAGTTACTAGTTCGCTCTGGCGCCAACCACTGGCGATCGATCGCTATAGGCGCAGCATAGAGGAAACATATAAGACATAACCCCCCCCCCCCCCACTCCACTTTTGGGGGAAAAAGATCCCCCCCCATCACAATGCTGGCTACGGGCCTGAGCAGTAACTTTGTTTTACCGCAAAATATGAAAACGATTGAAACCATTAATAACCCAATTAAATCCACTGGGAAATGTACGATCTGGTAAATGTACGATCTTCTGCCTTGTCCCCGGTGTAGCACTAGGTCCTGCTTCTCGTCCCGCTTAGCAGTAAATGAATAACATGAATGAAGAACGTTCGTATGATTGAAACGCTATTTGGCCTCTATGATGGTTCGGGGCGGAAACTGCTCGCCACTGGGTCATTGAAATTGCCGATTTCAGAAGTGCTCTGTTTGCTTATTACGTCAATATGATAATTAATACATATAATCTCCCGACCCCCCCCCCAACAAAAAACTCATCGGATCTACACGATTCACGTAGGTCACCCTTTTCAACTTCAAAACGGCGAATTTCGCCGAAAGGTGACAGATTTTCATGCCTGAATCCATCTCTGTCCCAGCTTCAACTCCCTGACTGATGGTAGGAGATTCTGGTCAAGAATTTCTTGATAGACCTGGGAATTGTTGGTTCCCTGGATTTATCCTGGTCGTAGACAGAGGAGCAGGCCCAGACCCTCACATTTCCACAATCAAGCTTCACTGTTGAAAGGAGGTTCTTCTCTTTAGCTGCAGTGTTGGCCAAATAGTTAAAATTTGGACTCATCTGTCCAGAGAATTGACTTGCAGAAAACCTCTGGATTATCCATGTGCTCTTTGGTGAAATTTAAATGGCAACTTTGTACTTTCCTGAGAGTAGAGGCTTCCTTCTAGCAACTCTCCCATGAATGCCATGTCTATAGATTTTTAGCCTGATTGTAGACACATGTACATTTATCCCAGATGATGCAACTCTCTGGGGCTGATGTGTGGGTTGACCTTTACCTGAATTATTTTTCTGATATTTTTTTATGGCAAACCACTTTTGGGCAGAGTTGCGGTGATGCATTTGTAAATGATTTAGTGTACAGCTAGGACATTTAGGGCATGCCTAGGGGGCTGCGGTACCCTAGACCAGGGCCATGGAAGCAGTTGGGGTTAAGTGTCTTGCTCAAGGGAACATCAGTCATGGCCCCACAACCCTCCGGTCACAAGACCAGTTCTGTAAACACCAGACCATGAGTACCATGACTGATTTGTCTTACAGTGGATGAATGGAGCTGGAGTCTTTTGGAGATTGACTTGTGGCTTTCCTCAGACTGATGGGCTGTCACCACCTTGTTCCTGCCGTCCTCGGACGTCTTCTTTCCTCTCGGAATGGTTGACGTGTTTCACCTGAGTCTTTTACATATTAGACTTTACCAGTGCAGCTGTTTCTTTTACTTTTGCATGTGCTATAATTCCAGGTTTCATGTAAATGTTGGCAACTCAAACATTTCCCTCAAAACAAGTAGAACCGTACACAAAAAACTAGTGATAAAATAAGAGAATGATAAAACAGAAAAAAATCTAAACTACTTAAGTTCACAAACTTTTAAGCAGCACCCCACACACACACACGTTCTCTAAGATCTGTAATGGTCGGCAAAGATAACATGGTGTTGATGTTTACTCTGAAAGTGAGAAGATTTACCCCAGTGGATGAGATGGAGAGTGCTATCTATCTGAACCATTTTCTCTGCACTAGGTGGTGTTGCCCTTCAGAAACACCATGACTGCAGACAGCTGGTCAGATGCAGTGATGCAGTGTTTCTCATGGCAACAAACGGAAATGTTGAGTCAGCAGTGGAACTGGAGCTCCAGTGAGGAAGCGTTTCCATGGCAAGACGAAGGCAGAAATGAGGGCAGCTCCTGAACCCATCTGGAAGGAAAGCCGTTGATACAGTAGACCTGAGTAGCCCTGAGGAAGAGCGCCACCATGTGGGGTTTGTTAGTCACAGACATTCAGCAGACATTAACTGTAAACCATTTGCAACAAACTACCAAACACACCACAAATTATTTGTGTGATCGCTGGTCCTGCCAGTGGTGAAATGTATAAAACAATTTGTAAAAAAAATGTGGTTCATCTAGTAAATCAATATGCCCTCAACTTAAAGCACAGACTCCCTACATATTTCCAGACTATGTTGCACATTGCATTGCTGTGCTCCTATTGGTGAGGTGTAGTGCATATCCACTCTACACCACAACTACACTCGAGTCCCTCAAACACCATAGTCTGTGTGATGGTGAATGTGGGCTTGGACAGACATGCAGTTAATAACCAGGTGTTTTTAATGTTACGTGTTAGACACTCATGGTTAATGACTGGGTTTTTTACTGGTTAATTTAATCTTGATAGGCTGGTGACCCAGCCTGGTCTGCTATTGGTCTTTATAGACAAAACGGAAGAGAACACGAATACAAACATTTGTAAAATTTCCTTACATTTCTACATGGTATTCAGCACTTTTTACCTGATAGCTTTTCATTAGCATTCAAGCATTCATTTTTGGTATTTATATACACTAGTATTCAATTACTAACAGGATGATTTAAAAATTAGTTTTTTACACCTCTGTATGAATTGTGGCTATTCTAACCACCGCGGCAGACCCACGGTAACTATGGGAATACAGCCGTAAATTGATTGGAGATTAAAAAGTCTCAAAAGTGACTCCAAAATGGCACATCAAGATCACGTACATCTCCTGGACGTATACTGCCTCTCTTCCACACACTTCAGCCGTTTGCTAATAAATATTCCAACCAACACACTGACTAACATCACCCAATTAAATGATGATAATCCTACATTAATGCCACATTCATGCTTCATGAGACCTGTTTGAAGAAGGAAGCTCCAACTCCCACAGGTTCTTGGGTTGGTGATGGTTCCAACGTCCTGAGATTTTCCATAAAATACGATTATGACCCCAAGACCTCTGGACTGAAGGAGGAACACACAAGACACTTCTGATCCAAAGGACTCCCGTGTCAAACACTGGCACAGAAATCAGGGAAGCCCTGAAAGGTGGTCTTTACACGATGAAGAAAAATTCGCTTTTAATTCAATGGTACAAAAAGACATAAATAAAATTTCCAATAAAGAGACCAACGGAAACAATTTCCAGAATTTAAATAAAAATACTCCTACCTTGCATAATCTCAGAATAATTTTCAATTAACAAAAGTCTAACCGTCATTTGCAGCCACAAAAAAAAAAAAGAAAAAAAAAAAAAGAAATGCAATCTGTTCGTGTCTTGCAAAGGTCCAGGACACCTTTACCAAGCTCAGCCCTTAACAACAGGGCTGTGGCGAGCAGACACGCCACTTCACCAAATGCTCACGTGTACTTAATATGGAATAAAGAAGCATCCAAATGTGAATAAGGCGGGAGGGAAAAATCTGATCACAGGGAGGGATAAAAACAAACCTGATTGCTGAATGGAAATGGATCCAACTAGAAAGTTTAACAAAAAACCTGCCCTTTCTCCAACAGCTCAACTCCAAAACTAGCAGAGGGAGAGACTCACAGATATGTGATCCACGCTGAAGGTTTTACTGTTGTTGGTGGTGAGAGAAACGGCGCACTCATGCTCACTCACACACACACACACACACACACACACACACACACACACACCTGTCATAAAAAGGACCAACATCACAAACTGCAATAAATAAATATTTATCTTAAGAAGGCATTGTTGAGTTCGCTTCAAGGGTGTTTGTCCTTTCTGTTTATTTATAGTCTTTCAGCGTGTTTTTTTCTTTTAGACGCACACACTTTATCTTTCGCTAACCCACTACTTTCAGAAATATGTACAGAGCACAGCAGCCCAATCTGGGCTCATAAGTAATGCTACATCACATACACTCGAGTTCCTAAGAAATGGAGGAACAAAGGGAACCCAGACAAACGAGGGATCAGGAGAAGCAGCAGCTCTCTGGGGACCTTCTCACCACACGCACCTCCTCTTCCTGGGGCTTCACTGGTACAGAAGTCGGTGGACACTCGGTCGTGAACCTCTCGTATTCTGACAGCGTCCTCTTTGCCCGTGGCCGTACTGGGACAGGAGCTTTAAAGGGACAGTGATATTATATAAATGGCGCTATGGTGTAGTCCTCAGTCCATCTGCTCCTACACTCCCTCCTCCTCCCTGGAACTCTCTCTGTAGATATCCTTCACGAGGAGGACCTGAGTGAGAACACTCTCCAGGACGCGCTTCTCTAGAGGAGTCGAGCTGAACCACAGCGCCCCTTCTGTGTCGGAGGAGAGCTCCGACTTCACGTAGAAAAAATCCGTCCTCTGCCTCACCGACTCTGGACTGAAGGAGGGAAAGAGGATTAAAGTCGTCACTCGCTGGCACTCCAGTTTCAGCACAAAGAAACTAATCATCATTCGTTTGTCATTATTCACAGCTCACGTTCAAGCTCTTTACTACAGGTGTGCTGCGTCACTGGCATTACAAGCAGTGGGAATTAGTCTTTCCAAACTAATGTTTCTCCCTCAAGCTTTGCCCGTGACCCGGACATGGTGTTCGGGACCTGTTGCAGGACGGCAGGAGGTTTGGGACACACTCACCACTTGGACAGGTACAGCTCATACAGACGGCACTCCTGCTTCCTGACAGGACAGTGGGTGGAGCCTCTCGAACTGTCGTCCAGCTCAAAGTTCGAGTCCCCGCCCTCTTTACGCCGCCTCTTGCTTCCTGTTGGTTCTGTTTACACGGTGGGACAGACACAAGTCACGTCTTAATAGTCTTAACAGCCCGCTCAATCTGCTCCAATCCCCTACAGCAAATGAAAGCTATGTAGCCTTCACTAGTTGATTTTATGTTGCATAACAAGCACTGGCCATTGGCCAAATGATCAGGGTTTATGAAGCAATGTGTCTCCCCTGTTAACTCACCAAAGAGATTAAAGATAGCTAAGCCAACGATAATCATAAAAAAAAAATCTTGCCAACACTGATCAGTACCGTGCTGGTCCTGTGAGATGGAGGGGACACGTATGCAGACGGTGGTGTCGTGGCTGTGGGGTTTGGACGTGCTGGGCCGGTACACGTTGGCGAAAGAGAGACGTAGGTGCTGCTCCACGGTGCGGAGGCCAAAGTATTTGGTGTTGAGATAGACGAGGGAGCGGAGGAGAACGGAGGCGGAGTGATCGCCCAGCTGTCTGCTGCTCCACAGACACGACTCCTCCACCCGTCCCCACAGAGAACCTACACACACACACACACACACACACACACACACACACACACACACACACACACCGGCAATGCTACACTCTGATCATGCCAGACATTATCATACCTCAGAATGTGCTACAATTAATTACACAAAGAGAAAAATGTCCTCATATTTGGATTGACTCGACATCTTTTGTTCAGGATGTGAACAGCAATGGATATAATCACAGGACACTTCAACTGAATAACACCCAAGATGGCGGCCAGCCAGAGTATTTACCATCGGGAAGAACGCTGGGTTGCCAGTCTTTGAGGACCCTGTTGAGCTCTTCTCCAAACAATCGATAACAGGGGTCGTTGAAGAGGTCATCTGGTCTTCCTTTGTCCTGTAAATACTTCAAACAAACCATAAAACATTAGTAGATGAAAAAAAGTTGCCATATTGAGAAAATGACTTTTGAATTTCGAACTTTACGAATTATTTGAATAGCTCAGTCCACAATTCTCATCTTCCAATGGTCAAAAGGTTTAAAAATATGGAAAAACTGTGAACTCTGGATGGTGGCGAAGGCCGTGGAGGAGGGCACATGTACACAGGAGACAAGGACGATCTAATGACACTGGAACATTAAAGGCACAACAGCCCGGGACTAAAATGTGAAAGGGAGGTGGCTGGTGTTCCCCAGGTCTGTCCTGAGCGACTGCGCTGATGTAATAACATTATGTCCTTTCTCAATCCACCCCAAGGTCATCCTCCTCCACCTGTGCCCTGGCGTGGCCTTCACAGCCAGGTGGGGGCTGAAGGAGTTCCCAGCGCAATGCTAGTTTCCACACCCCCACCCCCCAGTGTGTCCTGTGTAGGGACAGCTTGTCCCGTGCAGTCAGGCGAACCTTCTGAATGCTGAGGCAGAGGTAGAGGATGCTGTCTGGGCCGTAGCGTTCACCACTGGGCCGGCGCACCTGCTGTACGAACCAGCACAGTGCCCGATTCAGCTCCGCTGAGCTGAGCGAGAGGAGACCACCTTTCAACCGAGCTGGAGTCACTACGCACACACGCACACACACACAATCAGAATGCCCTCTATATAGTGGAACAAAACTATTTTTTTGAAGAATCAAAACCTATGTTTTGACTACAGGGCAGGTTTAATATCTAAATAAAGATGTACATGTCCTCATAACTTCAAGTGGTCAACAACACCTGATTCAGGATGTGAACAGCAGTTAAAGTTATAATCACTGGACCCTTGGATCACATGCAGCCCAGACGACGACCTCTCTGAAGAGCAGCCGGCCAATCAGCTCACCTTGTCTGAGCAGCTCCTCCCCCTTGGTGTCAGTGTCCGGCTGCGTGGGTGACATCACAGCCTTAGTGTCCGTGTCCGGCTGCGTGGGTGACGTCATGGCCCACCTCCTCCAGGCGTTGAGGCCGTACCTGGTGTCCAGGGGGAAGGAGGCATCTGCACACGAGGACAGACACGGAGACGTCTCCTCCTCCACCGCCCGCCTTTTGTTGCCCTAAGCAACAGGCAAAACAAACAAACAGCTATTAGCACTACAGGTTAATGTAGCTTACAGCTCAACTCGCTTTAGCTTCACTCGTTTTACGTCCTCATACGGAATCTCAGCAATCACTGCACATCAGCATGTGAACAGCATGGGTTTTATAATCAGCGGACATCGTCTACGAGGGCTGTGTGTGGAGTTGGGGGGTGGTGGGGGGTGAGGCGTACCCTCCTCCTCCGGGTGACGGGCCTAGGCGCCTCCTCCCTCTCGTCAGCCAGGACGGGGGGCAGCGTGAAGCCCATCTCTGCATCCAGCCCCTCCAAGACGGGCACGGGCTCCGAGGCTGAGGACACACGCCACAACACCAGAGGCTCAGACTCAGCACAGCCTCACTCTGTGTGTGTGTGTGTTTTCCAAAAGCTCAAGAAGACTGCAGGGAGTAACTGCAATGTTTCCAGAGATTTTTACTACCAAACACACACACACAGACACTTTAACATCTTCTGACTGAGATTACAGCTGGAAATAACCAAAGCATTTCAATCCAAGTTTCTATCGAAGTTCTGCAGTTATCTATACAATGCAAACCATCCAAGGGACCAAAGATAACACGTCCGACACCTGGACAGGAAGGAGAAGACAGACAGGAACAGGAACAGGAACAGGAACACACACACACACACACACACACACACACACACACACACACACACACACACACACACACACACACACACACACAGGAGAGAAAGAGAGAGAGAGACTGTTCCAAAACAGAATGGACAGAGAAAGACAACTCAGCAGCCAGACAAATTACTGCATCGTCACCATAACTTTCAATATTACAAACGACATTACGGGCCTGACGGAACACGATTAGGCCGACCAGGGACGGCCCCGGAGAGCACTCCGCCCCTGAAGGATTCGCAGGGCACTGCAATACCTAGAGGAAGGTCGATCTCCAGATCCAGCTCTGGTTCGTATTTATCCTCTTCCTCATCCTCTTCTTCTTCCTCCTCGCCCTCATCTTCCTCTGAGCCACTCTCACTCTTCACCCTCTTCCTTTTCACAGCTCCACTACTGGTTTCACATTTCATATCTGACAGATGAAAGGATTACACAGCGAGATGTAATTCTAGGAGCTGGCCAGGAGGTGGTGCCCCCTCCACAAAAAATAAGTAAATTGGTCCTATACAGAATTTATTCATAACAGTTGTGACTTTTAATATACATTTCTATTCTGGAAGAGTGTAAATATTATTAACACGATCATAAACATAAAGACTACCAAAATAATTAGCCAAATACCGATACAACAGCATGTGACAACAACATAAACAATACACATCATGAGCTTTTCACCTGAGCAGTCCGGTTTCTTGTCGTCTTCCGCAATCATTTCCGCCATGGCGAGCAGGTCGGCCTCCAGGGGGTCTGTCGGGATCTTGGCCTTGAGCTCGTCGATGGTCTTCACAATCTGCTCAGCACTCTGCAGCGTAGTGGGTAGGAACACCGGCACGGGCACCTGGGACGAGCAGGAGACACGTCAGTCACGTCACGCCCGGGATGACCAGGGGTCACGTCACGCCCGGGATGACCAGGGGTCACGTCACGCCCGGGATGACCAGGGGTCACGTCACGCCCGGGATGACCAGGGGTCACCTCACGCCCGGGATGACCAGGGGTCACGTCGGTCACGTCACCTCCGCCACTAGAGCATGATGCACATACACAAATGACAGCAAATATTCAGTGTGTGAGGGAAAGCAAATGACCACAGAGAAGCATCCCCACTAGGGCTGGAGACCACTGCAGCTATGCGGTCATTGGCGAGAACGCTGGACAGAGACTTTAGTTCAGTACAATGGCTTACGAAAACACACACAAACTATGTGCTGTGAAAATGGTTTAAAAGACATGTTTAATATTTGCCAATAAAGTAGCTAATTGCAGCATGGAATAAACAGTCTTTTGTGGTTACCTAGCAACAAATGGTCAGCAGAAAGGTACTGGCATTGACGAACCTCCATGCTGACATCACACAGGAGATGTGTACAGGGCTTCTCAACCAATCACAACATGCTCAGAACTACATGTCCTGTGAGTCACTACGTTTCTTATCATTCAATGACAATTCACCGGCACTCACTGGAGGCAGTGATAGAGTGGCTGTGAGAGGGAACCTCTTACCGGTACAGGTATTGCGATAGGTGTGGGTGTGGCCTGAGCGTAAAGGTTCATGGGTACTGGGACATAAACAGGAACTGGAATTGGAACAGGGACAAGTTCCTTTACCAAGCCCTCCAAACCGTCCTCTTCTGTCAAGACAAAAGACAGAGCCAGGGGTTAGTCATAGCCCAAACGCAGAGCCCGGGGTTAGTCTTAGCCCAAACGCAGAGCCCGGGGTTAGTCTTAGCCCAAACGCAGAGCCCGGGGTTAGTCTTAGCCCAAACGCAGAGCCCGGGGTTAGTCTTAGCCCAAACGCAGAGCCCGGGGTTAGTCTTAGCCCAAACGCAGAGCCCGTTAGTCGTAAGCAGTGACCAGTTCCCTAACTGCAGGCTCAGACGTGGCCTGGCACCGAGACTGTACCTGTCTGTAGAGGTTTGCTCTGCATGTGTGGTTTACAGTAGGTGGCCTTGGTCATGGTGAGGGGCTTGCAGAGGACGGCCTTGTTCTTCACGTCCTTAAGAACCCCTCCTCCAGCGTACGACACAGGTCCCTGATTAATCAGCTGGGGGGGGGGGGGGGGTGTTTGGGTGTCAGGAATTGCATTTCTACCTTTTTCCATAATCCACAAATAACAAACAATAAACAAACAGAACACACTGCACTGCTACCAACACTCACCGTAAGCTTAGACGTGTGGGTTTGCCCTGCAAATCCTATTGGATAAAATCAACAACAAAAACCACCAATCACAACTTAATATTCCAACAGTAGAAGGGGGCAATTCTGAGGATTTCGTTAGCATGTGTGTCTTACCTAACAAGCTGTTCTCATCATCATTTGTGTCTTACCTAACGAGCCGTTATCATCATTCGTGTCTTACCTAACAAGGTGTTCTCCGGTCCTTTTTGGGTTGCCATGTTGGGCTGGTTTTGTTGGCAGTAGAAGCGAAGGAGACACTGCTGGTCACAGAAGTGCTTCATCTCAGCACGCCACTGCACCGACTCCGTCAGGTTCCCCTGCAGCTTACAGCAGTCACATCGCGCCGCCTAGTGGACAAGCAGGGGAAACGCACGCATAAACTTCAGGCCACCAACCATCCTGCAAAAGACTTGAAACAAGGCATGAAACACGGGCGCTCTGTCCTCATAATACAAGAAGTATCAGCACCACAGCTCTGAATGTGAACAGCAGTTAGGTTCTAATCATTGGACAGCTATGAAACAACCAACGCCCTGAAGACCACCGTAAAGCGGACATTTGTGTCTGCTGGACACGATCACCAGCTACAGCGGGGAGAGCAGACGTCCTTCAGACCTTGTAGTACCAGTCGTGAAACTTCTTGGCACAGGTGTCGCTGCAGAAGTCTCGGCTGACCCCGTCCATCTGCTTGGTGATGGACTTCTTGCACATCTGCGTGCAGTGGTTGCAGGTGACGCACTTCAGGCCCAGGCGTCGTGCAAAGTCTTGTTTGAACAACAGCTTACAGCCTGCAGGAACAAAGGAGAGAACGGGGTTGACTCCAACCCCACAGCTCCCCCAACTAAACCACACCGGCGTGTGCTGTATAGTCGTTGGAGAAGATACCTTCACTGCAGAAGGGTCGTTTCACCCCGGAGAACTTGACGGTCTCATGCAGGGTCTTTTCCTCCTGGCAGTACTCACAGAAGGTGACAATACAGTGCAGCTTCTTGTAGTCCTCACAACACGTTTTACTGCAGAACTGGTACACTTTGTCCTGAACAACAAGCAAGCCCATCAGGAACCAGTGCTACACAAACGTACGAGAGGCGTTTAATGGCTAAAGTTGGTGAGGGGTGTTGGGAGCCCTCACCTCCCACTCCAGGGTCTCCGGCTTCAGGCTGAAGGAACCCCGGCAGTACGAGCACTTCAGCTGCACGCTGGCTGCCGGAGAGGGGAGCTGGCCGTTGGGCGACGTCTGCGTGGCGGCGCTCTGTGAAAAAAACACCAGCAACACGCACGGTGGGACATTCAAACCAGCACGCACGGTGGGACATTCAAACCAGCACGCACGGTGGGACATTCAAACCAGCACGCACGGTGGGACATTCAAACCAGCACGCACGGTGGGACATTCAAACCAGCACGCACGGTGGGACATTCAAACCAGCACGCACGGTGGGACATTCAAACCAGCACGCACGGTGGACATTCAAACCAGCACGCACGGTGGACATTCAAACCAGCACGCACGGTGGACATTCAAACCAGCACGCACGGTGGACATTCAAACCAGCACGCATGGTGGACATTCAAACCAGCACGCATGGTGGACATTCAAAGTGGCAGGTCTCTCTGATGTCAGCTGGAACTTCAGTGATGTTCTGCTTGGGTGTAAATGTGGCTATAAAGGTTCTTACATTTGTGATGGCATAAACCCCCCCTAGCGGTCATTCCTCTTACAGCATGCAAGTATGTGGATGTAAAGGTCTATTCTCAGCACACGCATGCAGGGGTGTTTGTGGGGCATGTACCTGGAACTTTGTCACACACTGAGAGCTGCAGAAGTTTAAGACTTTGCCTTCAGGCAGGGTGGTCTGATACTGAGGTAAAGCGTTTCTCTTACAGAAATGACACGAAGGCTCAGGAACTACAAAACAGAGGGTGGCAGTCATTCCCAGCTACACAGGACCCAACACACTTCAGATGAAACATGATTGGCTCAGACACCGTTATGGACAATGAGTTTAGTACTAAATGAAAACTGCTTGCTCTGTACCCATGGTTACCAGTGTCTGTGGATTTCATGGCACTGTATAGCAGAGAACTCTACATAATTCTAGTATAAATGACTAATTACACTATAATCAGAAGATGTAAAGTAATTAATACACTTTAAAAACAAGGCCTAGCAGCAATTGCTTAATGTGTATTGGACCACATTAATTTCAGGTGTTTCTTTAAATGTTCAGGAACGTGTGGCCACACAGATAATTGTAGTTTAAATACATTAGTCATGAAAACTCAAATGAGACCAATGTGTTATTCAGGAGAATGTTGCATCATATAAAAATGAAGAGAGCCTGAATTCCTGAACACTGCTTAATTGTATTAGGAAGCTCTACTCGCACGCACATCTTCACGTTAGCAGAAAACGTGAAAGTGCTCTAAAGCCTTTGACTGATTTAAAGGAGCCTAGTGCTCTCCCTTTATCAGGCAAGGGTTCATCTACATCTCCAAGTGTCCTAGAAAGTCTCAACAGGCACATTTATACTTTAAAATACCCATTTTAATAAACTAAGCAGCAGTACTCACTCTGTACAACAGATGCGATTTTGGTTTTAGTCAAACAGCCCGTAGAACAGTACGGCTCCATGGTGCCACTAGGTCCGATGCCTTGGGTGACTTCAAACGACCTGCACATCGTCTTACATCCAGTACACTGGGTCATTTTCCCATTAGCCTTAGGGAGAAAACACAAACAAAACCAAAAAAAAACCATTCTGTTAAGCAACTCGGGACGCCAAACTTGAAACTTCACACACAGAAATTTATAAAAACATCCCCGTATGCCTTCTAGAAGATGCCATTTTGAATATTTGGGAATCAAAATGTGTGGAGGAAACTAGTCTTCGAGGGAACGGTACGGGAGGAGACCTCTGCCAGCCAGCAGCCGTGTCCCGGGAGGCTGGCCTACCTGCTTGTAGTCCCTGGTGCAGTTCTGACTGCAGAAGCGCTTCTGCTGCCCATCGATGAGTAAGAAGTGGTTAGCCGTGGCTCGGCTGGGCAGGTAGTTGCCGCACTGTTCACAGCAGTTCATGATGAGGCCGTTGGCCATACGGTAACGGTTAAAGCAGGCGTCGCTGCAGATCTTGTGGGTGACGTTCTTGAAGCTCACCTCATGCCGAATCTGAAGGAGACGCACGCACCCCCCACCCACCCCACCACAAGAAGCTGTTCATACACGTCGTAACAACGTGAAAGATGCCATTTCACTTCACCCAAGTACAAGGTGCAGGACTCCCCCGTGACACGGCAACATCGCAAACAGCAGCAGGTCGTGGCCACACACAATTTACTGGGGATGTAAAACACCACTGGCCTGGTAAACTGTGGCCTGGGAGATGTGTACCGAGAACTAGAATACTATTTTATTGGAAAAACAAAGCAAAACTTCAGGGACAAATCTGACCTCTGTGAGCTTTCCACAGACAGTGCACTTGGTTTTGAGAACATTCTTCGGAGGATTCTGTCTGTTTTCGTACGCAGCCAAACAGCCAGTGCTGCAGAACTCTTGGAAAGATTCGCTCGTGTCCACCTGAGCCACGATCGTCCCTTTCATACTCGTAATGTCCCTGGGTCGAAGAAAAAAAAAAAAGCACAACCGCCTCGTTCACACACGTTCATTACGGCAACCGTTTAGGCGAATGACACAAGCGCAACGTCACACACTCGGAATCTTACTTCTTGCACATGGTGCAACTCTTTTTGGGCGTGGGCTTGTGGGAGAAGGCGGAGAGGCAGGTGGTGGAGCAGAACAGGTGGGAGGAGCCTTTGCGCTGATAGGCCGTCTGTCCTTTCTTTAAGGGCTTCTTGCAGTTGGCGCAGGTGACCTTCATGGTGCGTGGCTGGGGCGGCGTCTGCTGCGACCCCGAGGACGACTGGCCCGGCGGTTTGGGGAGAGAGGCCGCAGGAGAGGGCGAGTCCACACCCGGCTGCTTCTGGTTGCGAGGGAAAGACGCTGACTGCGAGATCCAGGAGTCTAAGAGGAAACGAATCTCATTTCAGCTTGACTGAAAGTTTCTGGGGTTTCTAAAAAAGATACAAAGTCGAATGTTTTTCTGGAATGCTGCTGAAGGAGAGAAATAGACCGAATTATTCAATTAGCATTTTAGCACAAACTAATCTACATGACGTCGTCCATTAAAATGCACGATGAAACTTCGAATGTACCCCAAATATCCAGACAATTGACTTAAAATGAAGGGATCACTGCAACAGAAGAGTGTAAGACTGAAGTGTGGTTAGCTAAAGCCCATCAATGATCATTTCAAATAAGTGACATCCAGAACCCTTCCAAAATTCAGTCTGTCCACCCACTCGCTCCAGTGACTGGCTGAGGTCAGTCCTCACAAGACTTACATTATTGTAGATACCAGTTTTAAAAGATAAGAATATTTGGAGTAAAATATTCATATTTCCCTTTGGCCATATGATGAACCTCATTGTGATAAATATATTATTTATGAACATTATCAGCTCAAGTAAAATTGGTTCAGCTACTAATAACATAGAAGGAAACAGGGGGGAAAATGTCTTATGTCACAAAAATGCTTTTATACATGGGTGCCTTCACCTGTATAGCCGCCCTAAACATGACTTGAATCCGAATACAACATCAACAAGTATTCTGATTTATTCAACCACCCACCAAACTAAAACAAAAGATATCCTACAGCAGCCATAAAGGCACTGGCTTTACTAGAGAACGGAAAACAAAATTCATGAATCAAAACGCCCTCGATCAGAGATGAAGGGAGGAAAGTGTCCTCCTGTTGCGTGCGTGTGGCACATGAAGTGCCTTAAAAAACCACGCCTGCATTATCGGGTCTCTGGTGTGCGCCTGCATTACCGGGTCTCTGGTGTGCGCCCGTCTCGCCGTTCTGCACGGGCTGCGTGGCGGACGTGGCACGTCCTGGGTTGAACGTGGGCGAGGGTCTGCTGGCAGGTCCTTGGTTCTGCTGGGCGTCTGGGTTCAGGCTGAACGCACTGCTGATCTGCAGACCGTTTTCCGTGGCCTCCTCCTCCTCCTCTCCCAGGCTGGAGGCCGTGACCCCGTCCGCCTTCAGCGAGGTCACGCTCGTGATCTTGAGGTTCATGCCCTCTTGGTCATGTGCTTCTATCGAAGACGACAAGGCGACCTCAGACGAACACGTGCCTCCTAGCGTGGTGACGCTGGCGATTTTGATTTCCGAGTCAGGCTCCGTGCTGCTCAAAGCGCTCCCATCCGGACCAGGAACCAGCGAGGAGGAGGAGGGGGAGGAAGACGCTCTCTGCTCAGAATCTTCCTCATCGTCTATCACGATGGGCTCGCTCTGGCTTTTGGGTGCCGTGGTTACGGTTGCCGCCGCAGCTGTGGAGGAGGGTGGAGCAGACATCTTGGAGGACGGTGCCGCGCTAGCCGACTCCACACAGTCTGTGGTTTTGGCAGCAGCGAGTGCCTTGACAGGTGCTGCGGTGTCGGAGGGGGCTGGTGCCGGAGCGCCCCCCTGAGAGGACACTGGAGGCCCCTCCACTAGCACAACATCATCATCGTTATCCTCCAGAGCTTTGGGCAGGTCTGTTGTCATGGCACCAGTTCTACCTTGATACTGCCCATCTGAGGACAGATCTGTGGAGGGCGTGGTTTCCATAGACCCCTCCTCCCTTACGGCCTCCTCCACATCTAACCTTTGTTCCAAGTCTCCATCCATCTCTGAGGTAACCACCTGTCGGCACAAACACAACGGCTGGGAAGGACTGGAAAAGCTAGTGATGTGACATGAAACGATTTAGGTTTGCCAAGTATGAACGAACGAATAAACGAATGAACCAACGAACAAATAAACGAACAAATAAATCAACGAATGTATTGTTCAGCCATTAGGAAAACTATTACATTAAAATGAATATAAACATTTTATAAAATGAATAAAATGATGTGGATTATGAAAGGAACTTAGGCTCTCAGTTAACCACATGTTCTTTTGCACCCAATACTGAAATTTTGGATAATACAACCTACATATTACAGCCAGTAGTTCAGAGCTACAGGGTCCATTTAAAATACTAGTTTCTTGATAAACTGCTCGTTCATATTCTGGTTCCATGACTGCAGCTTTTACAAACACTCACTGATGTTAAACATCACTGCAGTAGCACAACAGCAAAGAGGCATCTTGGTTACATGGCATGTATGGTTACCGTGGTAATCTGAGCATCCAGGGACAATCCTTCTGAAGGCAGCAACAGAGCAACAGCAAATCGTGTGCATTATATGTACTAGAGACAGAAGACGGGCACACTACCAACAGAAAAGGCAAAAAATCTAAATTAGTATTTCGTTAATGTGTCGCTAAATTAGTATTCGTTAATGTGTTTCTGGTTGGGCCCCATACAGGACTGTCCAAACACAATGCAGTAATTTAGCCTAAGTGAATTTCCTAATCTGTGAGAAAAAAACCCATACACTAGAATACATTACAATGGCTTCAAAGAGCTTCCATGGACATTTGGAGAGAAGACTGCAGTTGGAACACACAGTGTAATATACCAATACATTATAACTGTGATCGCTTATTACTGATCGATATTAATTTGTTGCATAGACATGAAGTTCCTGAGCCCATCCTACACCCAGAGACTGGACAGTGTGCTCAAAGCACCCATTAAAACAATTTTACTAAAGACCTCATTTACCTATTTGCATACAAATGTCTTTCGATGTATCGACATATCAACGGCCAATAAATATCACGGTAAGGATTAACAAACGATATTGCGCGGACCTAGTAAACCGAGCACGCCAAGGCCCGACGGCCCCACGACTAAGACGTGCTGTATGCTGGTGTACGTACCCACTGCACCGATATCCAATTAAATGCACACGTGTACACCTACAGAGATTCATTGAAACCTAAAGAGATTCATTGAAACATCTGTACTGTGGTTTGTGCGCCAAGGTTTCTAGAGCCAAGAATCACATGATTATCAAATCGGTCAAAACGTTTTAGGCTCTCCAGGACATAAATGATCATATGAATAATAATGCACGGTGATCTCGGAGCCCAGTTCCTAACTTCAACACAATTGTTTAAAATGTATTCGTTTGGCTACATTTTGGTGCATCGGAAGCGACGACTGCTTTTGGAAGCATCGTCGCAGAGCAAACGGCTGTGCATGTGCTTATACACTTAAATATCTGCAGTGACTGGACCTGCACACATGTTCTGGTTGGAGAAGAGATGAGCACTGGCACTCGTAGCAGGGTACCAGCACACTCATGCAGACGATATAACGGATGCGCCATGCGCTCGCAGGCTTGATGCATGTGCTAATGGAGGTGAGTGAGAGGCAACAGAACAAGTCTGACAATAACCATGATCGCCTTGATTTCACACGGCCAGTAAAGTCTAGACTAGATGATCTTCGTTACGAATCCCCTGAAGTTGTGCCATGTGCTTGCATTGGGGTCACTCGTGATGAACTGGGCGAATTTGACCAAATATTACAGTTTTGGGGGGTAAAGAAGGTCTGTCGAATTAAAAACCCCTGGACTGTGCCCTTGACTGTGCAATCGAATTAAACTTGCTTCGTTTCTGGATGGACCAGAAGCTCCTAATTCTGTCAAATCAACCGCACGACGACGTCCACACGCTCAGCTTCATTTAAAACGCTTCCATTTTTATTCCCAAAACTTGAGAGCTAGCGGTAGAAAAAATAAAAAAAAACTTACTTCGCACAGCAAGCAGAGACATAGACCCACAATCTAGGAAAGTGCACGGAATGAGAAGCACTGCGCAAACTGAAGGTGTTTGAGTGCAGCTGTGGCCAGCCCCGGCCTCCCTTTGCGCATGCAGCCACTGGATTAGCGTCGAACTAGAGGGAGGACAGCCTAGACTGCGCCATTGTTATTAGCTACAGGACAAAAAATGTCGCAAGTTATTTACGAATAATCGTCGCACCGTAATTGTTACCAAGTACACAAATCAACATGAAACACACTACGAATGATCACTCAAATATTCTTAAACTATTAAAAAAATTATAAACTGTTGTGGGAATGAGAGCTCGTTAGTAGCTTACTAATCAATGTTGCAAAACAATAACAATGACTTTACTGCAATAATGCGTTTTAAATGACTTCGAGATGAGTTATTATTGGTATTACACTTGAGTGAACATTTAATTCGGAAGTTACCCCAGAGCTTTTACCCCGGGCGATCAAAAGCACATACACGTGGCTACCTGAAGGGGGCGCTGTGCTGTTCAGAGCATCAACTAATAACGCCTAGATATATAAAATACGAAACGGCCAAAGCCTTCTGAGAAATACTGAGCCGAGCAAGCCTGGGAACACGCACAACAATCAGCTCCAAAAAGAAAATAAGGATTAATAACGAAATGGCAATTTGCCCCACCAGTCAGTGGGCAGCACTGCCTCACGTCCGCCATTAGAGAGCGAGCGAAACAATACGCGAGAGCACAGGCAATAGAGCCCTGCCACGGCGGAGAGGGGGAGAAAATCTCAGGCGGGGTAAAATTGCCTGCCTCTCCCCTGGTTAAATTACACTTAAGAACAACGCGGGTGAGCCAAATTATTTCTTTAGGACGAGGTACAGAGTAGAGACAGTTGTGAAAACTTTGGCCAATTAAACGCAGCAAAGCATCAAAACGCCAGTGAAATTCTTACCGGAGTAGAGCTGGATACGATATAGCGCCAGTTTTGTGCCTTGACATAAATTCAGAAGCGCATGCGCGAAAACGTACAGACGTTCCCGGCGCGTGGGAGGAGGATACTGGCAAACGAGGTCTTTGCCACTCGTTGTCGCGCATGCGCGTAGTCTCTCGCGATCAACTTTAAAATTGAAATCCCGACCGGGACGAATGTGTAACTCGTCGAATAAACCAGCGGTTTGCTAGAAAGGGTTTAATTTGTCCAGTGATCAACCACAGGTCTAATTTCAATTTTGAACTTACAGCTTTAGTTTTTATTTATTTAAGGAAACAGTTCTACACAATATAAGGACTGAAGGCCTAACTCGTTAAAGTATATTATTTTAAAAATGATTTTAATTGTCCTTTCTCATATTTAAAAAAATATATGGTGACAAAATAAATATACACAAGTTACTTTAGATCTATATGTTTCTATTCACCAACAGACATATTTTACTATATTTCAGTGCCGTTTGCCCTGCATTTGCTCAGAAAATGCTCTAATGTATCAATTTGATACGCCATGCTACACCCGGACTATGTGCATCTGGACTAAGATATACACATATCTTACAAACTACCTGACTCGGGTAAACTGGATCTACTGAACAGCCTAACCTTAAGTGAGGGGTCTACGTGCACGTGCTTGAACCGGTTACACTGCAGATAGGCACCAGAATATGTCGATTATAATATAGGCTACATCTGAGGTAGAAAAGGAGTTAAAGTAAATTAATTCAGCTGGCTTTCTAGTTGGCATCATCATTACGCATCACTTGTTATTACACATACTCACCTTATCGTGTTTCCAAACGGATTGGATAGGGGGTTCCTCGAGTAGACAAAGATCTAACGTTCAACAGGCAGTTTCATTCCAAATTAAATAATCGCAAAATTCGACTTGAATTGAGTTCACTAATAACGAGGCGCCCTCTTATAAGACACTGTTTGCACTCACCACGGTGCCTTTGCCGTCTTGTTAATAAAAAATATTAAGAAGCCTATTAGTCCTTTGGGATCATTTTGAAGCGCTACATTGTATTTCTCGCTCTCTACATTCCATTCACTTACCATGCGATATATTGTTTAAAGGCTCTGGTTATATAGTGAAATAATATATACTTATTTCATAATTATACCGCAGCAAGTTTAACATAGTATTAATAATATGTTAAATACATGGCAATCGCTAACATGTCTATCAAGATCATTATAACAACGCCATGCTGTGGAGCTTTTATTTTGAAGTGTAGCTCATTCATGGGGTGTGTTCTTGAGGTTTTGCTGCATGGAATTGATGGGTCTTTCGCGGCCTCTCATATATATATATAGTCTCATATACACTATAACAATTTCTTTTGAAAGGTTTCGGTAAGATCCAAGAGTCTTACCTTGTTATTTGTGTTCATAGTAATTTTCAGAAAAGGGTTAGCAGAAATATTTTGAAGGTCGCGCGTTGTTTCCTTAAACTTGTTTTAAAAGCAATTTGGTCGCCCCGAAGTTCCTTTCATTTGCCAGGCGGCCACGTGTAACACAAAGCAACACCAGAAGAATGCTACAAATATTAGAAATCACTTAAGACTTTGGGGAAAAGGTTGCATCTCAGTACAAGATAATTAGGCTAATATAATATTGTTTAGCCAATTTAAGTAGGCTAATTCCTGATTAACAGTGGTATTGGCTGTTCACAGTAGGCAAACCAATGGAAACTGAGAAATGGAGAAAAAAACGTAACCCTTGTGCAGGCCTATTCATGAAAATAATAACAGCTAAAAAGCGCAATGTGCATATTTTTTTTATACAAAGTAAAAATAACTGTTTCACATCATCACCTGGACATGCGTTGACTCCATTTTGAAGACGAGTCAATGGGTTATATCTAGTGTTGCCACCTGTCCCGGTTTTCCCGTGCCCGTCCCGGTTTTTCTTCTTTTTAATCTTCTTTTTCTTTTCTTTTTTTCCCAGCAAAAAAAACTTGGTTAGTTTAAACCACGATTCAGACTGTTTCTGCACACTTTAAATCTGTTTTTTTCTCGCTGTGTCCATTTTAAACCCCTCCGGTAACATTTTACGTTGCCCCCCCCCCCCGCTCAACAACTTACGTTCGCCGCCACCCCCTCCCGTCAACAGATTACACTCGCCACCCTGTGTCAGTATGACAGTGCCCTTGTTTTTTGTCAGACCTAGGTGGCAACCCTAGTTATATCACTGAAATTAAGAATTTGAATGTTTTAACAGCTCTTCCTTGCATTTTCCTCATATGGGCATCTGTCGAACATCATGAAAGATCCCATGATATACACTATAAGCCAGGGTCAGTCAGCTTGTAGGTCCAGTTTTGTATCTTGAGCGTCACTCAATGTACAGTTCCACCACTAGGACATCACCAATAGTGAATTGTGTGTCCACATCTGGTTTAAATGGCTGGAGACGCCAGGCATAGTTGTGTTTGGATGTTGTGGAGAACAGCCTCCTACATCAATGACAGCCCCTCCGTGTAAGATCAGTGGGTCTAGGTTTGGCACATCACCACCTCCTCCTGTGTTTATGCTGGTCTTAAATCACTCACATGAAAACTGTCTCTACAAGGGTTCCACTCTTTTACACACATTCTTCCTCCAACATTATTCTCGTCTTCCTGTGTTTAGATGCAGTCCAATATATATTATTGTGTTATAACTTTAACACTCAGCTCAGAGGGTGAGTCCTCGCTGTATTTACTAACGTGATCTAATCGTAATATTGCAGTAATTATGGCATTGTGTGCATTAGGAAGAGTACAGACAGTAGCCTAGACAGCCTGTTCTGAGCCAAGCGTCTCTTTAAGCCTTGGAGTACATCATGTGTCTCAGCATTAACAAAAACAAGTTCAAGAGAACTTCCAATTAATTAATTACATTTAGATTCATTAATCTATAATAATTCTTGACAGCATGAGATGAGATTGAGGAGAAATTACCATGACTTAGAATACTAGAATGAAGACACTGCATATATATCTAACAGCCAGTCCATATAAGGGGTGGATATTTACACACACACTACATGCACTGTTTTGCAGTTTTATACGCAAGTATAAATACACAGGTAAATTTCAATAAATTAGAGTATCAAAAAAAAAAATTAATTTCAGTAATTCAATACAGAAAGTGAAATGCATATATTATATAGATTCATGACAGAGTGATCTATTTCATGTATTTCTGTTAATGTTGATGATTATGGCTTATAACCAATGAAAACCCAAAAGTCATTCTCCCAGAAAGATTATTATAATAATAAAATATTTTTTATTTAGAAATGCTGGCCTACTGAAAAGTATGTACAGTAAATGCACGCAATACTTTTGCACAAATTACTGCTTCACTTTTCACTTTTTGTATTGAATTACTGAAATAAACTTTTTGATGATATTCTACTTTATTGATATGCACCTGTAGATGAAAATACGTCAAGCCTTGAATTTATGAATATAAATTTTAGCAGATTATTACAAAAATAACCAATTATCCAGGCTATGAAAACTATTCTTCCTAACCTAGAAATAAAATATTTTTTGTAAGGTCCTAATAAAGTAAGCAACAAATGTATTTATTAATATGGAAACATATTTACATTTTATTTGAAGAGAGAGCCATGATATGTGTATTCTCTCAGTCTTCACACACAGGCCAAAGTGCAAAGGGGAGAATCAAGAAAAAAATTAATCACAGTGGAATGAAAACACAAACCAGGCAGGCGGAGAATAAGTGTGATATTCATCACTGCTCCCAAAAGAATCTCAGGTATATCTGCTGACCTCTGGATGTAAAGCCTAAATCTTACTCAGTTTAGTCTTAACTGTTTATGACTACTGGTAGTGAACCGTGAAAATGAAACCATGATCTGTTATCTATTTTATCATATTAACCAGGCTAATATTCTCTCCTGTCATGAGCCACATTAGCAGTTAGATTTCAAGCAAACAAAAACAAAACATGCCAGTTGATACAAACCTCTAAACAAAGCACTTAGAAAAGTGCATGCAAGAGGAAAAAGAATCAAACTTCAATTTGCACATTATGATCTTAATATGACGGACATGGACACAAGTGAACATTGTGATCTTAATACAAGTATTTTTAATTCCTAAACAAACTGCATTATCAGACATGGCTCTGCTTTCCACTACTGATACTAGCCCTTATCACACTCTCTCTCTCTCACACGCACACACACACACACACACTGCCCAAAGTATCTGTTAAGTTCAGTGTAAAAACATTTAGTAAAGACTAAGTAACATGCAGGACTCTTCAGTAGAGGATTAACTCTCACACTGAAGAGGTCTTAGATTCAGTCTCATCTTGGTCCCACACAATCAACACAGGGGGCAAGAAGTACTTAATCACATGACCTCATTCCCTCTCTCTCTCTCTCTCTCTCTCTCACACACACACACACACACACACACACACACACACACACACACACACACACACACACACACACACACACACACACACACACACACACACACACACACACACACACACACACACACACACACACACACACACACACACACACACACGGCAAGTCCATTTTTATAAACGGCAATGACATATAAAGGACTATTGTTGAGTCTGGAGTGATAAATTATTGTATTTAAAAAGAGGAAAATAACTTTACAAACAGATTTACAAGTGAACAGTACAACCTCACATGGTCAAATCCCTCACACATGTTGACTTCTGCTTAAGAGGCTTTCCAAAATGTTCAGGACAAGCCAGAAGTCCTTTACAACTCAAACTTACAGAGTGTTCTATGACAGGCAAGGCAGGGCTTTGATCTCCAGTTCATGAACCAGAACGGACGGAGAAGATGGAGGGTCTCTTCTGGTGGGGCTTGTGCCACAGAGATCAGAGGTGTGGGAGCTGACCCTCTGAGACTCTCAGCTGACCTGCAGGGTGCGTCACTGCAGCTGCACTCTGTACGCACCGATCAGGAGTTTAACCTGCGGACGCAAAGGAAGGAAGACATGTTGTGATGAACACTTTAGCCCTGCTGAGGACATGTGCACATTTGTATCACTGTACTCGCAGGTACACCCCTCTCTTACCTTAGCTGTCGGTGATTCGGCCAGGCGGATGAAGAGTTTGTTTGTTCCTTGAACCGGGCTAAAGGAATAAATAAAGTGGCTATCCTGTTAGGGGAAGAGCACACGTAGTCAGAGAGACTGCAGATATTTGAGTTAAGTCCATAAGATATTTGAGTTAAGTCCCTATTGAAATTACCATCAGGGCTTATGAGTTGGCTATTATGAAAAAAATTATTACCCAGTTGAATTATTTGTTCAATAAACTACCACCGATTACTGGATTTGGACCAGATTTTAAGATCACTAGCTTATTTCAATACATGTTAATGATATGTCAGTACGTTATATTAGTACATCAGCTGAAATCACGAAGTGGAGAGAGGGAATGCGGTTGAGGCAAACACACACAGACACTACAGGAATGTGGGGAGGGGCTCACAAGAAAGATGGGCAGCTGGAACTTGTCGTTAAGGATGACGGCGTGGACGCTGCAGGGTCCGCAGAGCCGGGCCGTGATCTCACTCATGAAGTTGGCGTGGAAGATGAAGAGGAGCATTCCTGATCCTGGGGGCGAGAGACACCACACTCTCACTGCCTGCCCCCATGCTGCGACGCCAGATAAGGCTGCGAATCCCAGCCCAGTCCCCGGAAGCACCATCCAGTCCATGTTTTCGCTCCAGCCCAAACCCCAGCACAGCGGCACCAGGTTATTCAGTGTTCAGCTGTGGTGGGTGCAGGGACAGAGCGAAAACTCTGGAGGCCCAGAGGTGTATGGTATTCCAGTGTTTGAACTGTTACCTTCTCCAGGTGTCTGTTGTGGGGGTTTGTAGTTGAATTCTAGTGAGAAGTCTGGTCCCTCGCACAGACGATGGCAGGCCAGAGGAAACACGGACTCGAGCAGCGCCAGCCGCGTCTCAAAGTACGCTCTGATCGTCTCCTCCGCTACCGTCAGCAATCTGCAAGCGCATTCATACAGGCCAACCTGATGCACATGTGCTGCTGCTGAATTCACTTGGATTCAGGAAATGTGTCTGGGAGATATGAATCCCCCAGCGTATGGGTTCTCCCTAAAGCACTCACGTCTCAATGTGGTCTTTGATGAGGTCGTACACCAGCAGGTTGTTGCTGAGCTTGGCAAAGTGCAAGGCTGTGTTCTTGTGCTTGGAGAGGATGTTGCAGTCGGCTCCGTTCTCCAGCAGGAGGCGCACTACATCCGCGTTTCCCCTTTTACATGCCTGGCAGAAGAGAGCCCCAAAGTCACGACAGCCGTGTTAAACTTAGCCACATCGCTTACAGAAAAAACAGCATGTAACCACAATAATTACTCGAGTAATTAAGCGGCTCCGCCTCCCTCACCTTCATGAGAGCAGTCTCCCCGCCCAGAGTCTGAGCGTTCAGGCATGACCCCGCCTCCAGGAGGACAGCCACGGTCGTCAGGAAGTTCTGCACGGGACAAACGAGACGAGCAGCTGACACAGCCTGTCCCCCGACAAACGCTACGGTCTCCTCTCGACAACCGCCTCGTGGAAGGTGCATGGGGGACATGGAGGGCGGGCGTGAGGCGCTCCTACCTTCTCGGCTGCGTGCATGAGCGCCGTGGTGCCGTTCTTCTGACGCCCGTTCACCTTCACTCCTTTCTTAATCAGCAGCCGCAGGATATCATCCTGCCCGCCCGCGGCCGCAAGCATGGAGAGCGACATACCGCTGGAGTCCTGCAGGGGGCAGCATGGGTCCGCATGCAAAAATAAATAAATGTAAAAAAATAAAATAAATAAATACAAGGCAACAGGCGCGCCATTAAAGGACAATTGAAGACACTGACGTTGCTGGGTTACTTTGATGATGTATGACGTGTTCATCATGAAGCTGCATTAAGGTAATCTGTGTTTTTTAATGTGCTGTTCAGACAGCAGCCAGAGGACGATACTGATACAACAGGACAGCACAGCACTAGCGTTGGGCCCCTTTGAGGCCCAGGATTATTAAAAGCAGATCAGTGATCCCAGATCTAGTTCTGAAGCAGGCACGGCACTATTTCACTGACATGCTATTGGGAATGTAGGGAGGGGAGTCACTCATCCCAGAAACACAGCAAGAAGGCAGACATGGCAGGCACACACGGAGCAGTACACACCTCCTGGTCCAAATTGTAGTCCTCCTTGGAACTGAGAGCCCGTTTCACCGCCATGTAATTCCCGTTCTTTACAGCTTCACGTAGCTCAGCTGTGAGAGTGGACAAAAGAGGGAGTGGACGGAAACCGGTATTCATCAGGGCCAAGCCAACAGGCCCGGCCTGTATCATTACTGCAGTGTGGAGGCAGTGTGTTTAGGGCTATGAGTGCGTGTTAGGAGAGTGTGGGGTGGGTGAGTGTGTAAAACCTACTGGGTGTTAAGGCTAGAGGGGAGAGATTCTCATCTTCTCCGTTCAGGTGTTTCTGAAAATCTTCCAGCGTCATCCAATCCAGTTTTAGTTCCACCCCCAGGTTAAGTGAAGGCGGTCCCCTGTCTAATCACAGGACAAATACATGTTCACGCACACAAGCATGTAAACACGCAACACACACGCGACTTTTCATGCGTTTAAGATTCTAAAGTTTGTGTAAACTTTATTCACATTAAATTCAAAAGGACAACACTGTATGTGCACATACGATTAGAAAACTGAAAGAAGAGCTCTTTATACATGAGATGATATTTCAGAGTGATCAGATTGTTCCCTGAAATGAGGGAACTTAAGTGGAGGAAATGGCCAGTATGTTTGAGGCAGGAGGATCTGGGCCTGTAGATCATCATTACCCCAAACCTTCACCACTTAACCTTGCATGGCTGAATACAAGAACTAACCACACCATCACCAACACATCGGGACCCCACGTGTCCTCCTGTGTGTGTGTGTGTGTGTGTGTGTGAGCGCGGGAGGGTCACCACTGGAGGGAGTACAAACCAGGAGTCTTGTCTGAGCGCTCCAGGGGCTCCTGAGGCTCTTGATTGTCATCACAGGTAAGGAGGTGGCGTGTCTCACTGTCGTCTCCTCTCCTCCTCCTCCTCTCCTTCCACCTGGAGTCCTCGGTGGACTCGGGAGAGGCGGTCGTCGGCTCCGCGGCCCTCTGCTCCAGCCGAGCCTCCTCCGCCTGTCTCTGCCTCTCCCTCTGCGCCTCCTCCATCCTCGTCTTCCGCTCCCTCTGTGTCTCCTCCAGTCTCTCCCTCCTCCTTCGCTGGTCCTCCTCTCTCTGCGTCTCCTCCTTGGTCTTGGAGGCGGGCTCATCTGACCTGTCACCCTTCTCTGACTCCGGCGTGGCCTTTTCCTGTTTCTCATCCGTCTCCATGGAAACAGGACTCTGACTAGCTCTTGGGCCTTGTAAGGGAGAGTTTTGTGTTGGCAAACACACCGACAAAACATAAACTCACAATTTGTGTGAATGAAGATGTGACTTATACGAGTTCATTCATATGTATGCCAGTTGGGTCATTTCTCTGGGTCACTGTTTCTCACCATCCTTGGTCTTTTCTGCTTTGTCAGGTTCAGACTTTTCTTTCGCAAGTTTCACCTTTTTATCCGTTTTCACTGAATTCTGGAATATAAAAAAAAACAACCAACATAACACATTTAGACACCCTAAAAAAAGATCAAGTCCATAAGTAATCAACCATAGCCTGTACCTTGGGCGTCGTGTGGACAGCCTGTTTTCTGGGCACACGGTCCTTGGCCTCACACGTCAGCAGGAATTTCTCAAACAGATGATTGGACGCCCTGCCCTTCTCTCCGCCCTCTTCCTTCGACTCCTCCTCTCTGGGTTTGGTGGGAGGAGCCGATGCTATAGAAGACGAGGACGACGAGGCGGAAGAGTCCTTCTGAGGAAAGAGGCTGGACTCCGCTGATTTGCCCTTGACCTTTGCCCTGGCGGGGTCGCTGGGCTCGGGTTCGTCCTCACTACGCGCCAACTTGCTGCTCTTGCTGGTCAGACTCTTCAGCTTACTCAAGCTGCTCTCCTTCAGCACCGGCACCGGCCCGTCCGTCTTCTTGGGCTTCTTGTCCTGACTCGGATCTCTGAAATTCTTCCAGTCCTGCTTGCTCTTCTTCTGCTTGGTCTTGGCGTGGTCGCCGGCCGTCTCGTTGCGCGAGCCCTTCTCCACGGTTCTGGGAGCAGGCGTTTTGGCGGGGGCGCTGTTCTGCGCGTCTGCCGTGGCGCCGTCGTGGGCGTGGCACTCCGACGGGGCGTCGCTCCTGTCCGTCTCCTCCCCAGAGCTGTCCATCTCTCTCTTTGACTTGATCGTTTTCTTCTTGCGCTCGTCGACGCTCTCCTTCTTCTGCCTGGCTCCATCTTTAGCTTTGCTGTCCTTCCTGTGTTTCTTCGCCCCCCGCCGGACCGTCGTCGTCATCTTCCTCGTCGCTCTCAATGACTCTCTTTTTACTGTCCGACGTCTTGTCCTTCCTCTGCGGGGGCGAAGCGGGGGGCCTGTCGTCCTCTTCGTCAGACTCGGGGGCGGGCAGAGGTTTGTCCTCCTTCCATTTCTCCTTCTTCTTCTTCTTTTTCTTGTCCTTTGCAGTCTTCTCGTCCTCCGACTCCTCGGGGTGCTTCTTTTTCTTCTTCTTCTTCTTCACAGGTGACTCCTTCGGTTGGTCTTTACCACTCTCGCTCTCCGAATTGGCGTCGAACAGATCACTCTTCATGGGTAGCTTCTGGGCACGAGACAGAAATAAAACCCCCCCAAACAAATACAGGTGTGTTAATATCCCACAGGTACCTCGACATCATATGCTTCAGCAATGTTCCCCTAGCGTTTCAGATTAAGCTCTCTAGACTCTGGAGGGGTGTTGAGGATTTGAGAGGGTCTGACCATGCCAGGGTCTTTCTTGGGCTTGCGCTCAGCCAGGGCCCTCTCGTACGCCAGCAGCACCTCACTGCAGTCCTCCAGGTGAGCCTTTGGCTCCCAGGTATCATCATCTGATGAGTAGTTCTTCCATCGCACGCGGTACAGCACTTCCCCCTACACGGCACAAACAACTTCATCATACACGGTCTACTGCACTCTTACAACATAAATACATATAAGAGTGTATAGTACACCACCACCGGGCAGATTTCACAACATGTATGCAACATGTATGTTGTATGCAATTATCTGGTGTGACGTGAGAAAACATCAGAAAACCTCAGGCATTAGGCATCCTAATGTGTTCATTTGATTGACAGGGTTTGTATCGAACCATAAAGCAAAAAATCTTTGAGACACACAGGTGACATTCACGAATATTCATTATTTGCAGTGTTGCTAAGTAACAGTAACCAACAGTACCGTCTGTCTGTGTTTCTGGGCAGCACCTGAATGCACCAGCTCAGCACACAATGATGACCATTCATCAGGCTCAGGGGGCGGGGCCTCCTCCCCGTCACCAATACGGGCGTTTCCTCTTCCTGCTAGTCTCGCTACTCCTCTTTCATCCAAGGTGATTACTGTTTTTGTAATTCAGAACTGCTGTCATAATGTCACTCAATCTTGTCCTTGAGTATCAGATTCAACATTTGTTGTCAACTGATACCAAGGATCAGGCATTCACTGAGACGCTCTGTTCAACAGAGGACCTACCTAAATTCTGAACATGTGGTTTAGTGTGCAAAGGAAGGAGAGACAGGGAAGCCTGTG
Source organism: Brachyhypopomus gauderio (assembly GCF_052324685.1). NCBI lineage: Eukaryota > Metazoa > Chordata > Actinopteri > Gymnotiformes > Hypopomidae > Brachyhypopomus > Brachyhypopomus gauderio. The sequence goes on from NC_135214.1 coordinate 6,534,459, forward strand.
TTTTTGTAAGCAAAGCCAAGGGCAGGTCTGTTGCGTATGTGTGTGTGTGTGTGTGTATGGTTATGCCCCTGGAGCTGCTGGCGTGTATGGCAAAGTTGTGTTAGGCCTCTGTTAAGGTCATAGTTAAGCGATCACCATGGTCAGTGTGCTGAACTTGGAATGACTGAAACTGTCTCAGATCTGGGGTGTATCCTATTTCATCACTAAAGCGCACACACACGCACACAAGCAGTGGCAGTTACAGAGTCACTTATTGATCTATTTTCCCCAGAAAAGGTGTCACTGAATGCTTTCTTCAGCCCATGAAAACAATACATGAAAGAGTAAATCCATGAAGACAACCACTCAGAACAGGCTCTCAGATACGGAAAGTCCTTCAAATTACAGCTACATCTCAATGCAATTATCAGCACAATATGAATATGAGGTCAAACAAGTCAAACTAACTGTTCTTTTAGTTGTAAGAAAATCTCATTATGCAATACACTTGAAATAATAGTTTGCATCAACACCAAAGACACTTCGATGTGACATGTGCACATGCATGCCTGGCATGCACCCCCCCCCCCCCCCCCAACTGCATTTTTGGGAATGTACAAATGGGAGGACAGTCCGTTGACTAGCAGGCCAGCTGCGCACAGGGTACTGGATGGTATTGTTAGCGTTGTAACCTCCCACAGCGTGCGCCTCTACACTGCAACGTGTTCCCCCTCCTGCAGGAAACAGGGCGATGGAAGCTGCATGCTCTAAGGAAGTCATCTCTTATCTACTGCAAACATCTCTTCCTCTCATATGCGTGCATCATCGTCCACCTCGACAGCTTTAATATCCTCACGCCTGTCCCCCCCCCCCCCCCACTGCCTCTGCACCTCTGCACTTTATGACTGTGAGTCTGTACTCTTACATACACTCATTCTTACACAACAAACCTGAAAGAACAAGGTCTGCTTTGATGCCACAGACCTACAGCCTACAGACCTACTTACAGACCTACAATCAGCCAGCATTTCACAAGCAGAGCACGTCAGGGTCTGCACAAGGATGTCATCAAACTGTAATGTGATCGCCTTCGACTTTCACTCAGGGCATTTCCACTCACAGGGACATGAAGCACCGCGGACAGGTCACTAGACCGCGGTGCCCGTCTGTGGTCTACGTGAGGGTGGACAGGTCACTAGACCGCGGTGCCCGTCTGTGGTCTACGTGAGGGTGGACAGGTCACTAGACCGCGGTGCCCGTCTGTGGACTACGTGAGGGTGGACAGGTCACTAGACCGCGGTGCCCGTCTGTGGTCTACGTGAGGGTGGACAGGTCACTAGACCGCGGTGCCCGTCTGTGGTCTACGTGAGGGTGGACAGGTCACTAGACCGCGGTGCCCGTCTGTGGACTACGTGAGGGTGGACAGGTCACTAGACCGCGGTGCCCGTCTGTGGTCTACGTGAGGGTGGACAGGTCACTAGACCGCGGTGCCCGTCTGTGGTCTACGTGAGGGTGGACAGGTCACGTCAACACTTGGTACTGCCAACCAGCAAACACTTTCACTTTCAAACCTTATGTGGAACTTAACACCGCAAATGTCAAACAAACACACATTTTGCATACAGTACGTACGTGTAAACAAAGACCAAAACTTGACAAGAGTGTCTTTCATAGGTAATAATGGACTAATAACGGACTAATAACCGACTAATAACGGACTGGTTGACTAGCCCGCTGCTAGCCACACAGCTAACTAGCTACCAGGCTAACGACAGGGAAGTTACCTCGGCAACCCAGCTAGCTGTGTGGCTAGCTCAGTTATCACGCTAGCAAAATGTCACCTGCGAACACGTCTGAATACTGAAGTAAACCCGCACCAGAGGACCTGTTATCATTCCCGCGCAGTTAAATCGTCTTTTCTGGAGTAAACATTGTGCTTTTGTTTGTTTTTTCTACTTTTAAACTCGAACTGTGTACGTCAGTTAGCGTTAGCTAGCAAGATGGCATCCCGACATGCATCTGGGTGCTAGCGCTCCGCACTCACGTCCTCCACTCTCATGTCAATGATCTTCTCCACCTCGTACACGTCCTCCGCCTCATCCTGCTCGCTGTCGCCCGGCTCCGCTCGCTCGACGCCAGAAGCCATTTGTACGCGTACAAGGTGCAAACCTTTTGTTTAATAACTCAGTATGATCTCAGCATCGCGCGACAAGGCCTCGCGCTACAAAACTACTGTAGAGCTACAACAGGCTCGTTTAGGTGGGAGGAGGAACTGAGGGGGCGGGGCTGTGGGCGGGGCCACGGGCTGTGGGCGGGTCGTCTAGCCTACAGGTTATGATTTAGCTGTTGGAGCCCTACACATAGGGTCGGAGCGTCTTACCAAGATGATGGATAAACGAATAAAACAAAATCTCCAATTCGTAGGAATCCGCAGTCTCGGTCCAACTTTTCTCGAAATTTGATGACTTTGCGTTTACTACAAGTAATAGTAATGCTCCACTACGTGACTGTGTGGGAGTCAGTTTATCATGTTCAGCTGAACTTATTTACATTATAAAATATTCCTTTTTGTAAGACATACCAGATTCTCATTACAACTAATAATTTTATAGGTTAGGTTACCAGTGGCATAAAAGAAAAAAAAATCTAAATAAATGTTCACTGATCAACTGGCCACGATGATAAACCAAACAGACTGCTCAAGGAACATAGCTTGGGTAATAGTGTGTACATCTTACAATGACAAAGGCTTGTATGGATTGTGCACATGTCGAGTGTGCTACCGACCTAATCATGTGACAAGCAGTAAAATGACAACACGCATATTATTGCACAAACATTTTTATAAAAATTCAGTTTTAAAAAACACACACTGACCACATTTACAGAAATTTTAAATGTGTCAAAAACACACTCAGTTGAAAAAATATCAAAAACGTAAGAAGTGTGTTGATCACTGCTGGCATTTGTTGAGAGCTACATTTCACTATTAAAACCATATCAATTCCCGTTTTGTTTTGCTTTTAATTCATACAAAGTATGTAAATGGAAGAATGATTTTTAATCATTTGCTTTATAAAAATGTGGCACATTTGGCATAGAATGTACAGAAGTGTCAAAATCCTTACAGATATCTTCACATTCTTAATGGACTTAAATACAGAGAACTGGGATGCAGACATGTCTCATAACTGTGGACCTATCTGTTATCTATGGGACTGTCTCATAAATAGGGACAGACACCTGTGTCCACCAGAGTCTCTGAGCTCTTCTTCCACAGCAGGAACGTGTGACTTCTGTCCAAATACACGCATGTTCCGAACTGAAGTGATAAATTACACGGCAGGCCCATGTCCAGGTTACAGTGTGTAGTACAGCAGAGCCCAGAGACCCGTGCCAAGGCAGTGGCTGTGTTTAAACATTAAGACAAGTTGGCACTGATCCGTATCCACTGCAGCCCCTGTCTGGTGTACTGGACAATATGGCCCATGCTGCTGTGTAGAGTCAGAGGTCCAGTTAATGTGTTCAGGTAGTTAAAGAACCCTACAGTTAGAAAGAGAGAAAGAGATTGACAGAAATAGGGAGAGAGAATCAATTTAATTTACTGAGTGCATAAATACACATGACCAAGACATCATATTATTTTAATCAAAATGATCTATATCTTTTTAGATCCTTTTATGGTGGTATTTTACAAATTGTATGTTGGTCTTCTACCACTCAGGGATTGAGAGAAGATTGTGTTGCTATAGCTGTTTATAGCTGCCTGTGACTGTGAGAAGACTGGTATCCTCTCAGGGATTGAGAGAAGACTGTTATCCTCTACATTACCATATCCTTATCCAGCATTACATGAACACTGTGCTCTTGTCTCAAGGATTGAGTGATGATTGTTCTTGATAAATCTATTTATTATTATGTGAAGAACGATGCCCTGTCAAGGACTGAGGGTAGACTGTGGGGTAGTTTGTGGGGTAATATGTGGGGTAATCTGTGGGGTAATCTGTAGGGTACACTGTGGGGTAGACTGTGAGGTAATCTGTGAGGTAGACTGTGGGGTAGTCCGTGCGGTAATCTGTGGGGTAGACTGTGGGGTAGACTGTGAGGTAGTTTGTGGGGTAATATGTGGGGTAATCTGTGGGGTAGACTGTGGGATAACCTGTGGGGTAGACTGTGGGGTAATCTGTAGGGTACACTGTGGGGTAGACTGTGAGGTAATCTGTGAGGTAGACTGTGGGGTAGTCTGTGCGGTAATCTGTGGGGTAGACTGTGGGGTAGACTGTGAGGTAATCTGTGGGGTAGACTGTGAGGTAATCTGTGGGGTAGAATGTGGGGTAGATTGTGCCACCCAGCTTGTGTATTTCACATCCAGCACTTTTAAAACTGCACTTGGTTTTCAATGTTTATTTTCTCAAGATTCAATATGGCCTCTATCAGCTCATCTTCAAATGAATGTCCCATTTTGTATTCTTACATTATTTTATTTTTATTTTGACTTCTCCATAAAGCACTTTGTAACCTTGGCGTTTCACTCACCTTTGTTTTCCTTGGCCAAGGTGTCCGCCACCTCCCAGTACTCATAACTATAAAGCACACTGTTGGTGATATTGAGGTGGTTTGCTGCCATCTGGTGGATACGCTGGGGAATGCTGATAAAAGGGGCCGTAGCGCAGCTGCCAGACTGAGGTCCGGGTAAACCAACAGGGGATGTGCAAGTTGGAAGTACATTTCCCCTAAAGAATCACAAACACTCACATGTTCAGTGCATACAGCTGCAGTTGGATGTTTGAAACAAGTCCTTGTCTTGTTATGAGGACATAATTAGGCCTTACTTTGTGGTATCATTCCAGGAAGGTTGAGTGTGAGGTACTTTTGGAGAACTCTGTAAGAAAAGACGCATGCAAACATCAGCATAAATAACTCACACACTGTACACTTAAGGGTGTATTAAGGCTAAGCTCAAATGTAGTTTCTTTTTTCCGCTACTATGTGCCTCTATCCCCGAATGCCATCTGAAGTTCCAGATCTAAGTGTGTCCAGATGTGGACGTACCTTGAAGTAGTCCAGCAGTGCGTTGGAATATCTCAGAGCGTGCTCTTTCTTCAGTCGGAACATTTGCCAATACAAGAGAGCCAGACAACGGAAACTACAATCCAGACACACAAAGAAACAAAGACGCAAGGCTGAAGGCCAGTGACCACGCTGTAAGGCCACGCTGATTCAGCAGATCATGGGTGACCCATTGGCCCAGATGTTAAAGGCCAGACTGAAGCAGTTCTCACTGGGTGCCAAGGATAATGCAGATAAAGTAATAACCAATCTTGAGCCGACTAATAGAAACCCAACTTGCCCCAACTAATGGTTCAGTGCGGCTTTGTAAAGTGCGGCTTTGTGGCAGAGGTCACAGAACCGTATGTCTCCCCCCCCCCCCCCCCCCCCCCCCCCCCCCCCCCCCACTGCACATAGATGGCGCTGTTGTGCAACTGACTAACTGATACAAGTGCTGAAAATTAAATGATAAAAAAAACAGACTGGTGATGGATGTTGAGCGTGGGAGGGTCGGCTGGGCGGTGTCATGTTTACCAAAGCACAGCCAGCTGCTTGTCCTCTGGTCTGGCTGCAGGGCCCGTGTGACTCTTCAGTCTCATGGCGTATCTGCCAAACACAGAGAGCATCAACAACAGAGTGGAGGCCCCAACGTTGGGCCAACTGGGTGTAGTATATTCCCAAACACCGCCTGTGAGCCTCTGGCCGCGCGAGAACATGTGTGTGCCGTGTGTGTTTGTGCACACACGCGAGGGCTACTTCATCTACTCTTACGTCTACTCGAGATTTTCACAGGGCTGCAGAAATTGGATTCTAAGTAAAGCTCCTTCATGAATGTTAATTAACTAGAATTATAAGAAATTCTAACTATCCACGGGCTGATACTGAGTGTCTTGAATAGTTGCCTTCATAACTGTCAGCTGCCTTCAGTGCTGTTTTCTTTGGCTATAGCCTTCAGTAACACATTTTAATGGGAAAGTAGATCACAGTAGGTGTCCTCTGTCCGTTAACCACTTATCAGCGTCTATTGTGTTGTGTGTGTGGAGGTTTCGGTGTGTGCAAAAAAACAAACAAAAAAAGTGGGCAGGGAGCAAAATAGAAGGACGACCTACCGTATGAGCTCGACGGTTTCTGCGTACATGGTGTAAGGGGACTTGGCCTCTAGGGGGCCCTCTTCCATGGCTTTGCCACATTCCATAAAGGAGAGCGCAGCATCCACATAGTTCACAGCTTTCCCCAGTTTGTCCACCTGACGGCAGGGAGGAAGAAGATGAGGAAGATGTTGATGGAGAGGGCGAGGGAGAAGATGAGGAAGAGGATGACGAAGACAGTAAGGAAGAGGATGAGGAAGCAACATTCCGAGCAGCTGGCGGACAGAAGATGCAATGTTTGCGTCTACCGCACAGATTCCCATGTTAATCGTGTTCTTTTGACTTAAAACACTTGCTCTAAAGTCTTGGTTTCCTAAGCCTAACTTTGGAAGTGTTTTGGCCGTGTAGTCAGTCAGAGGGGAGGAGCTGCTGTTACCATGGCATCTGCTCGATGTTTCAGTCGTTTGGCCTCGTGCAGGTAGTATTCAGCGTGATGTGAACTGAGGAGAGGAGAGAAGGAGGGGTTTGGGGGCACGGGGGTACGTGAGTGCGATGATTGGCTGGGTCATGCACTAGACACTGGTGCTGATTCAAACACTTGAATAACTCACACGTCAGCGTAAGGCACGGTTCCTTGGGAGGACGCAGGCTGGTTTGTAGGTGGGACCCAGGAGCCAGCAGGAGGCTGTGTGTTTCCTGACAGGCCAGCAAACTCTGCCTCTATCTTGGGACGAGGCCTCGGGATCTACAACAGGACAACCGGGGCTTAAACTCAAGGATGCATTCATTACTATGACAACCCGGGCTTAACCTCGTGGCGCCATCCATTACTATGACAACCAGGGCTTAACCTTGTTGCTGGATCCATTACTATGACAACTGAGGGTTAACAATGTGGCTGTATCCATTACTATGACAACCAGGGCTTACCCTTGTGGCTGCATCTATTACTATGACAACCAGGGCTTAACCTTGTGGGTGTATACATTACTATAACAACCAGGGCTTAACCTTGTGGGTGTATATATCACTATGACAACCAGGGCTTAATGTCATAGCTGTATCCATTACTATGATGTATCCAAATGTAAGATGAAAAATTGCTTCCATCAAAAAATTATTTCCATCGCAACAGCTCAGTATCGGGAACTGAGCTGTAGCCAAGGAACACATATTACATTAAAGGAATACTGCAGTGTATTTTCAGTGTAATCTCTGCAATATCTGTATTCTATCATTTTATTGTTCTCCTGTAGAAAAAAAACACAACTATTTGGTAAGATATCAGTATCTGGTCTTAGAGCCACACACAAGTGTGTGTTCACAGCCAAACCGATTCAATTAATTCCTCTGTGTTTAGAAAAGAGAAGCATTTTCAAACAAGGGGGGGTGGTGAACTGAAGTGATTCTGTCCTGCTCTGGGCGTCTCCACGGCAACTGCAACACCAAGTGCAGTGTAAAATGGGACAGTAGGTATGACACTCAACGCTCATTTAAGACGAATGAAGTTTGGTAACGGACTCGTTCTGGGTCCTGAGCACACAGACGTTCGTCTCCTGTGATGTAGGGCAGTGTGTAGTGGCGCATGTGTTCTGTGGGCTATCGTGTGTGCTGTGGACTAATGTGTACCTGTGTTGTGTGTAGTGGTCTGTGTGTACTGTGGACTAATGTATATCTGTGTTGTGTGTAGTGGTCCGTGTGTACTGTGGACTAATGTGTACCTGTGTTGCGTGAAGAGGTTCGGGTGTACTGTGGACTAATTTATACCTGTGTTGTGTGAAGAGGTTTGGGTGTACTGTGGACTAATGTGTACCTGTGTTGTGTGTAGTGGTCCGTGTGTACTGTGGACTAATGTATACCTGTGTTGTGTGAAGAGGTTTGGGTGTACTGTGGACTAATGTGTACCTGTGTTGTGTGTAGTGGTTCGGGTGTACTGTGGACTAATGTGTACCTGTGTTGTGTGTAGTGGTCTGTGTGTACTGTGGACTAATGTGTACCTGTGTTGTGTGTAGTGGTCCGTGTGTACTGTGGACTAATGTGTACCTGTGTTGTGTGTAGTGGTCTGTGTGTACTGTGGACTAATGTGTACCTGTGTTGTGTGTAGTGGTTCGGGTGTACTGTGGACTAATGTGTACCTGTGTTGCGTGAAGAGGTTCGGGTGTACTGTGGACTAATGTATACCTGTGTTGTGTGAAGAGGTTTGGGTGTACTGTGGACTAATGTGTACCTGTGTTGTGTGTAGTGGTCCGTGTGTACTGTGGACTAATGTATACCTGTATTGTGTGAAGAGGTTTGGGTGTACTGTGGACTAATGTGTACCTGTGTTGTGTGTAGTGGTTCGGGTGTACTGTGGACTAATGTGTACCTGTGTTGTGTGTAGTGGTCCGTGTGTACTGTGGACTAATGTGTACCTGTGTTGTGTGTAGTGGTCCGTGTGTACTGTGGACTAATGTGTACCTGTGTTGTGTGTAGTGGTCTGTGTGTACTATGGACTAATGTGTACCTGTGTTGTGTGTAGTGGTTCGGGTGTACTGTGGACTAATGTGTACCTGTGTTGTGTGTAGTGGTCTGTGTGTACTGTGGACTAATGTGTACCTGTGTTGTGTGTAGTGGTTCGGGTGTACTGTGGACTAATGTGTACCTGTGTTTTTTTCACGGTTGGCTCTCTGTCCCTCTGGTGGTCGGATTTCTGCGTCTTCACGGCAGATGGTGGAGAGAGTGGGGATACTGGCCTCTTGGTGTAAAAATAATCCTCATCATGTCTGTATATAAAGCAGCCAATAACATTTCTCAAGCCCGCTTGCTGTTGGGGGCTGAAGACAGTAACTTGATACTCAATCTAAGACGTGCCCATCCGGATGGAGCTGTGTGGTGGCAGTTGAGACAGTAAACTGTGGTAACTACCCTTCTAACTGAGAGCTAGGCCTACATGAAGGGGCAACCACACGGCCAAGCTGGGAGCGCAGTGTCTGTGAGCTGAAAGAATCGGTGATTACACCCACCACTACAATTATTCTTCCATCCCATCAGGACATTAAATACAAATATAGACGCAGAGTTTACGGACAACTCATAATTACGCTGGGAAACGTAAAAGTGTCTTTCTCAAATTCAAGAATTTGGTGCCAATAAAACAGATGTACACATTTCTGGGTTTGGTTTTAACATGCTACTTTTCTTTGAGTGAAAACACCCCCCACCCAGGAAAACAACAGTAACAACAGTGACAACAGCTACACACAGATACACACAGTGTGTCACAGCCACACTGAGGGCTGAAGTTCAAACGCACCCATTTTGTCGCTTGGTGCCACAGCTCTCCTGGTTTTCGCTGTTGGCTGCGTGAGGCGCTGAGATCCTGTCTGTGTGCAGCAGGCTTCTTTTACTGTCTCTCTGAGCCTCTCCATTCTCAGCCTGACAGAACACACAAGCACACAACTTGAAGACATCAGAGAGGTGAGAGAGGCCTCAGCCTTCTTCACAAGTTCTTCCTCGCCATCTTCTCACCTTCCGTTTACCCCTGCCCTCTGCAGGCTCATGGTGGTACTGCTGTCTCATAGGTGGTTTTTCTTTATTTTTAGAAGACGATGAAGACGACGACGACGAGAGGCGTCTCTGTGAATCCTCACTTGTGCTAGGGACTCTGGTCAGGAGAGAGAGGTCTATCTTCACCACCAGATCCCTCAGGCCTCGGTGTGAGACAGTGCTGGACTGTTCGGTCCGGCCGAACGGCACCAGGGTATAGAGTTTGTGTTTGCCCCGATACTGCTGCCCTTCAGCTGGGGGCAGGTCGCTGGGCCTGGTGGGTGGGGTCGCACCTGCCCTTGTCTCAACGGGACCACACGTCACCGGAGCTCTCCGCCTGGAAACGGGCTTCCGGCTCGATGTGGAGTCCGCGGGGACTTTGGCGACGTTCCGAGGTGGGCCAGGCTCGGAGTCAGACTCTGAAGAAGATGACGAAGAAGAGGAAGAGGAGGAAGAGGAGGACGAAGAGGAGCAGGAAGAGGAGGAAGATCGGCGTGCGGCGCAGACGGTGAGAGCCGGGGAGGGTGGAGAGAGGGGAGGTGAAGGGTTGGAGCCTAGAGCTCCAGGGAGGGAGGAGTGTTCTTCAGCGCTCCTCCTCCTCTTCTGGCCCCTCTGCTCCTGGCGCTCAGGTCTGCTGTGTTCGCTGGGGTGAGGCTGACTGTTGGTGTGAGGTCTTTGTTTGGGCTGCACCGCCTGCCACTCCGCATGATGCTCCTTCCTCCTCCTCCTCCTCTCCCTCTCTCCTTCCTCTCTGCTCCTCTCTTCCTCCGCACCCTCTCCGTCAGATGTCCGGACCCGGCGGTGCTTTATCAACTGCTCTTCCGCCAGTCTCCCCTGCCTCTGGGACACTGCAGCTTGGTTCTGCCCACCGCCGGGTGCCTGCCGCGCCTTCTCTCTGGGCTTCTGCTCCTGAGAGGGTCTGTGACTGGGACCCGGAGCCTCTCTGGATTTAGCTTTAGGCTTTGGGCTGGGACTTAGTCTAGTGGCAGGCCTTGAGTGAAGCCTGTCTGCAGTCTCTGGATCAGTCCGAAGCGGCTGTACAGGGATGGAGGGGTGGGCGGAGCGACTGCTCGTCTCAGTGGGGGCCGAGTGCTTGGGTTTGGGGGTGGAGCTGTACTTCGGCTTGGCATTTAAACTCTGGCTGAATTTGCTCTTAGTATCGGCAGGCCTCTGTCTGCGCTCAGTGCCGTGGTCAGCGGAAGACGAGTGGCTGGATTTTGCTTTCTGGCTAGACCTGGAAGCGCACTCTGTCCGATGCCTCGGATCCGAACCCGGAGCAGGACTGGATCTGGTCTTGCTTCGACACTCGGTGCTGGCTCCTTTGGGCCGGTGTGGAGTCTCGCTATGAGTGGAGCCGTGTTTGGAGGGTTCCCCGGGAAGAGCAGGCGGTCTGCGCTCTCTGGGCCTCGAGTCAGTGCTGCGCTGGCTTGTGTGATCTGGGGGCAGCCATGGCCTCACCTTAGGCTGACGCACAGGACTGGACGTAAGAGTAGGCCGTGCTGGAAGCCTGGGGCTTTCCTGGTGAGCAGGACCCCGAGGATAAGAAGTGAGCCTGGGAGAGGTAGCAGCAGGGGCAGGGCCGGGGCTGGGGCTCTTGGGCGGGTCGGGGGGCAGGGGGCTGGCACCAGGGCTGGGGCAAACACTTGGCGCGGGGCTACTTCCTGGACTTGGGCACGGGCTGTACCCGGGACTGTACTGAGGACTATGCCTGTAGTCAAACTGTGGGCTAGGGGCAGGACTGTGAGTGGGGCTGTAGTCCGGTCTGGTCCCAAGGTTGGGGTGTCGCTCCCAGTATCTCTCTGGAGACGGACACGGGCCGGGCTGCAAGGCGACACCAGAGCTCGGTCCTCCTCTGGGCTGGCGATCCACAGACTGATGGTTCTTGTGAGCTTTCTCAAACCACTTGTCCAGCTGCCAGTGAGAGACTGCTGGGTCCTGTTTGTGAAGACAAGGGAAGAGGACAAACGTTCGATGTGGTAAAAACAGTTCCAGTATTAGGACATCATTAGAACAGAGACAGTTCCAATATTAGGACATCATTACAACAGAAACAGTTCCAATATTAGGACATCATTACAACAGCAATACTGCAGTATTGCTCCCTATTATATGGTGTCTTACAGTAAGTAATAATAATAGAATTCTGTAATGGCATTATTATTTTTATTATTAATATTATTCTTAAATTTCTAAAACCAAAACTTGTTTTGTAATGTGATGACAGTGTTGTAAAAAGGATAGCACAAACTCCAATATAGCACATAGCCATTAAAATGCAATGATTTCGAATCATTAAAAGTGATGCCTTTAGCAGAACAAGCATTAAGCAGCCAAGGGATCTGCGAACCATTGGCACCAGTGGGGTAGGTCCATATATAGCTAGATCTGTTGCTAACCCAGTTCACTATTGGCATGGTGTGTCCCTGTGACACAAGAGATGATCACACTGCTCATGTAAAAAGGAGACCACAGGTGTTTCTAAAAGATTCATGGCGTGCTGTTGAAAATGTACACGTATAGTTATTGTTATATGCTGTAGATGTTATGAAGCCTACTTAATAATCTGTTATGGTGTTGTAAAATATTTCTAAATGTGACCATCTGTTGGTTATATTAATCAGTGGGCCTGATGTGGGGGAGACAAGCTGAGGAGATGAGATGTGACTCTGTGACCTGAAAGTAGAGTAGGAAAGACTGAAATGACTCAGAGAAACGAGATGGAGAGAACTGGGTAAACAGCTGGTGTGGTAGAGACACAGACGGAGAGAGAGAGAGGGGGTGAGAGAGGGGGAGGGAGAGAGAGTGAGAGGGAGAGAGTGAGAAAGGGGAAGGGAGGGAGAGAGAGAGAGAGAGAGAGAAGGAGAAAGAGATAGAGAGAGTGTGCCATGTCATAAACATAACTCCTTCAGCTCTTAACATCACCCATCCTAACACAGTTCTTTA